>NC_092227.1:36891363-36963863 GCF_036320965.1 Panulirus ornatus | reverse complement strand
TTCCAGCACATCCACCCTCCTGCGCACAATTATCCATAGCCCACGCCTCGCAACCATACAACATTGTTGGAACCACTATTCCTTCAAACATACCCATTTTTGCTTTCCGAGATAATGTTCTCGACTTCCACACATTCTTCAAGGCTCCCAGGATTTTCGCCCCCTCCCCCACCCTATGATCCACTTCCGCTTCCATGGTTCCCTCCGCTGCCAGATCCACTCCCAGTTATCTTAAACACTTTACATCCTCCAGTTTTGCTCCATTCAAACTTACCTACCAATTGACTTGACCCTCAACCCTACTGTACCTAATAATCTTGCTCTTATTCACATTTACTCTTAACTTTCTTCTTTCACACACTTTACCAAACTCAGTCACCAGCTTCTTCAGTTTCTCACATGAATCAGCCACCAGCGCTGTATTATCAGCGAACAACAACTGACTCACTTCCCTAGCTCTCTCATCCCCAACAGACTTCATACTTGCCCCAGTTCCCAAAACTCTTGCATTCACCTCCCTAACAACCCCATCCATAAACAAATTAAACAGCCATGGAGACATCACACACCCATGCCGTAAACCATAATTCACTGAGAACCAATCACTTTCCTCTCCTCCGACACGTACACATGCCTTACATCCTCGATAAAAACTTTTCATTGCTTCTAACAACTTGCCTCCCACACCATATATTCTTAATAGCTTCCACAGAGCATCTCTATTAACTCTATCATATGCCTTCTCCAGATCCATAAATGCTACATACAAATCTATTTGCTTTTCTAAGTATTTCTCATATACATTCTTCAAAGCAAACACCTGATCCACACATCCTCTACCACTTCTGAAACCACACTGCTCTTCCCCAATCTGATGCTCTGTACATTCCTTCACCCTCTCAATCAATACCCTCCCATATAATTTACCAGGAATTCTCAACAAACTTATACCTCTGTAATTTGAGCACTCACTCTTATCCCCTTTGCCTTTGTACAATGGCACTATGCACGCATTCCGCCAATCCTCAGGCACCTCACCATGAGTCATACATACATTAAATAACCTTACCAACCAGTCAATAATACAGTCACTCCCTTTTTTAATAAATTCCACTGCAATACCATCCAAACCTGCTGCCTTGCCGGCTTTCATCTTCCGCAAAGCTTTTACCACCTCTTCTCTGTTTACAAAATCATTTTCCCTAACCCTCTCACTTTGCACACCACCTCGACCAAAACACCCTATATCTGCCACTCTATCATCAAAGACATTCAACAAACCTTCAAAATACTCACTCCATCTCCTTCTCACATCACCACTACTTGTTATCACCTCCCCATTTGCGCCCTTCACTGAAGTTCCCATTTGGTCCCTTGTCTTAAGCACTTTATTTACCTCCTTCCAGAACATCTTTTTATTCTCCCTAAAATTTAATGATACTCGCTGACCCCAACTCTCATTTGCCCTCTTTCTCACCTCTTCCACCTTTCTCTTGACCTCCTGTCTCTTTCTTTTATACTTCTCCCACTCAATTGCATTTTTTTCCCTGCAAAAATCGTCCAAATGCCTCTCTCTTCTCTTTCACTAATAATCTTACTTCTTCATCCCACCACTCACTACCCTTTCTAATCAACCCACCTCCCACTCTTCTCATGCCACAAGCATCTTTTGCGCAATCCATCACTGATTCCCTAAATACATCCCATTCCTCTTCCACTCCCCTTACTTCCATTGTTCTCACCTTTTTCCATTCTGTACTCAGTCTCTCCTGGTACTTCCTCACACAAGTCTCTTTCCCAAGCTCACTTACTCTCACCACCCTCTTCACCCCAACATTCTCTCTTCTTTTCTGAAAACCCCTACAAATCTTCACCTTAGCCTCCACAAGATAATGATCAGACATCCCTCCAGTTGCACCTCTCAGCACATTAACATCCAAAAGTCTCTCTTTCGCGCGCCTGTCAATTAACAAGTAATCCAATAACGCTCTCTGGCCAACTCTCCTACTTACATACGTATACTTATGTATATCTCGCTTTTTAAAACAGGTATTCCCAATCATCAGTCCTTTTTCAGCACATAAATCTACAAGCTCTTCACCATTTCCATTTACAACACTGAACACCCCATGTATACCAATTATTCCCTCAACTGCCACATTACTCACCTTTGCATTCAAATCACCCATCACTATAACCCGGTCTCGTGCATCAAAACCACTGACACACTCATTCAGCTGCTCCCAAAACACTTGCCTCTCATGATCTTTCTTCTCATGCCCAGGTGCATATGCACCAATAATCACCCATCTCTCTCCATCAACTTTCAGTTTTACCCAGTAATCGAGAATTTACTTTCTTACATTGTATCACATACTCTCACAACTCCTGTTTCAGGAGTAGTGCTACTCCTTCCCTTGCTCTTGTCCTCTCACAACCCCTGACTTTACTCCAAAGACATTCCCAAACCACTCTTCCCCTTTACCCTTGAACTTCGTTTCACTCAGAGCCAAAACATCCAGGTTCCTTTCCTCAAACATACTACCCATCTCTCCTTATATATATATATATATATATATATATATGTATATATATATATATATATATATATATATATATATATATATATATATAATATATATATATATATATATTTTTTTTTTTTGCTTTGTCGCTGTCTCCCGCGTTTGCGAGGTAGCGCAAGGAAACAGACGAAAGAAATGGCCCAACCCACCCACAAACACATGTATATACATACGTCCACACACGCATATATACATACCTACACAGCTTTCCATGGTTTACCCCAGACGATTCGCATGCCCTGATTCAATCCACTGACAGCACGTCAACCCCGGTATACCACATCGCTCCAATTCACTCTATTCCTTGCCCTACTTTCACCCTCCAGCATGTTCAGGCCCCGATCACACAAAATCTTTTTCACTCCATCTTTCCACCTCCAATTTGGTCTCCCTCTTCTCGTTCCCTCCACCTCCGACACATATATCCTCTTGGTCAATCTTTCCTCAATCATTCTCTCCATGTGCCCAAACCATTTCAAAACACCCTCTTCTGCTCTCTCAACCACGCTCTTTTTATTTCCACAAATCTCTATTACCCTTACGTTACTTACTCGATCAAACCACCTCACACCACACATTGTCCTCAAACATCTCATTTCCAGCACATCCATCCTCCTGCGAACCACTCTATCCATAGCCCACTCCTCGCAACCATACAACATTGTTGGAACCACTATTCCTTCAAACATACTCATTTTTGCTCTCCGAGATAATGTTCTCGACTTCCACATATTCTTCAAGGCTCCCAGAATTTTCGCCCTTCCCCCATCCTATGATCCACTTCCGCTTCCATGGTTCCATTCGCTGCCAGATCCACTCCCAGATATCTAAAACACTTTACTTCCTCCAGTTTTTCTCCATTCAAACTCACCTCCCAATTGACTTGACCCTCAACCCTACTGTACCTAATAACCTTGCTCTTATTCACATTTACTCTTAACTTTCTTCTTTCACACACTTTACCAAACTCAGTCACCAGCTTCTGCAGTTTCTCACATGAATCAGCCACCAGCGCTGTATCATCAGCGAACAACAACTGACTCACTTCCCAAGCTCTCTCATCCCCAACAGACTTCATACTTGCCCCTCTTTCCAAAACTCTTGCATTCACCTCCCTAACAACCCCATCCATAAACAAATTAAACAACCATGGAGACATCACACACCCCTGCCGCAAACGTACATTCACTGAGAACCAATCACTTTCCTCTCTTCCTACACGTACACAAGCCTTACATCCTCGATAAAAACTTTTCACTGCTTCTAACAACTTTCCTCCCACACCATATATTCTTAATACCTTCCACAGAGCATCTCTATCAACTCTATCATATGCCTTCTCCAGATCCATAAATGCTACATACAAATCCATTTGCTTTTCTAAGTATTTCTCACATACATTCTTCAAAGCAAACACCTGATCCACACATCCTCTACCACTTCTGAAACCACACTGCTCTTCCCCAATCTGATGCTCTGTACATGCCTTCACCCTCTCAATCAATACCCTCCCATATAATTTACCAGGAATACTCAACAAACTTATACCTCTGTAATTTAAGCACTCACTCTTATCCCCTTTGCCTTTGAACAATGGCACTATGCACGCATTCCGCCAATCCTCAGGCACCTCACCATGAGTCATACATACATTAAATAACCTTACCAACCAGTCAACAATACAGTCACCCTCTTTTTTAATAAATTCCACTGCAATACCATCCAAACCTGCTGCATTGCCGGCTTTCATCTTCCGCAAAGCTTTTGCTACCTCTTCTCTGTTTACCAAATCATTTTCCCTAACCCTCTCACTTTGCACACCACCTCGACCAAAACACCCTATATCTGCCACTCTATCATCAAAGATATTCAACAAACCTTCAAAATACTCACACCATCTCCTTCTCACATCACCACTACTTGTTATCACCTCCCCATTTGCTCCCTTGTCTTACGCACTTTATTTACCTCCTTCCAGAACTTTTTTTATTCTCCCTAAAATTTAATGATACTCTCTCACCCCAACTCTCATTTGCCCTTTTTTTCACCTCTTGCACCTTTCTCTTGACCTCCTGTCTCTTTCTTTTATACATCTCCCACTCAACTGCATTTTTTCCCTGCAAAAATCGTCCAAATATATATATATATATATATATATATATATATATATATATATATATATATATATATATATATATATATATATATATATATATAACTTTGAGATGTGTGGCTATCTAGCTGATGAGCACATATGAGAGCAATAACCTATATATCAGTTTGATCTAATATATATGTAACTCATATGACTGATTGCGATATCAGTGAAGGCTGTACCATATGATATGTTAACATTCAGGTGTACGTGAAGGCTTTATGATGTATAATGTTTTAAGTCAGATTTATATGCGGACTGTGTTATAAAATATATATTATAACAAATTTGTGTAAAGTGTATGTTATCTGATATATGACAGTGGTATCATGTGATACATAGTAGTTCAGATTTGTCTAGAAGCTGTGACGCAATGCGCGGTAATTGAGGCGTATAAGGATGCCGTGTTATGTGATACGTATGTGAAGGTTGTATGTTGTGATAACCGTTAGTTAGATTTATACGAAGACTGTGTCATGTAATTTGTTGTAGCTCAGACTGATGTGGTAGACTGTGCCATGTAATTCGAGGTCGCTCAGATATATGTGGAGGTAGTGTCGTGTGGCACGTGGGGGGTACACATCCGAATGTCTCACCTATGTTCAGGACAAAATGTGATGCTGTTACCAAACGTTTACTTTGGGGACTCCAAACGTCCCTTGTAATGGATGTGTCCGGGAGTAATACCGCCAACTGCCATATAAATCTGGCAACATTGCTCATATATACTTTAGCTGGAGGTTGGTAGACCATCACAGCTGCACTTTAATGGTGATTTTTGAAATGCCGCTGAAGGCCTCTCCACTAATGGATAAAAGCACGACCTGTTTATAAAACCGAGCCAGCATTTATATCACATATAAAAACATTCTTAATCCGGTTTCTAACTACGATGAATCAGAACGAGAAAACTGTTCTGTTTTAAATGACATGCTATTATGGTCACGTGGAAAATAGGTTTATGTACTTCCTTTGTTTAGCTATCCTAACTCGCTGATGTATATATCTATTTCAAATGATTTCAGATCTATATATTTTGAAACATCTATCATATGCTAAGAGGTCAACAAAGATAAGTGTATAAGGATAATTACTAGATTATTCTAAATCGTCCAGGAATGAAGAGTAGAGATGATATTGTATGAGGCCTTCATCTTTCCTCCAGGAACAAGATCGTAGCCACAGAACATAATGGTCACGTGGCACGAGTATGTCATCACCCTTGGGTCACAGTACTTACGACGAGGAAAAATAAAAAGATAATATTTCTAAATGCAATTTATAGAAAACAAGCAACACGGTAGTGAACTTTAAGCTTTGCTTTACTTTAAGATAAAAAACAAATATACATAATTGGAAGTGTTTATCAAAAGAAGAATACTGTTAGAATTGATATAAAAAAGTTATTACTCTTACTAACATGATACAAAAACTGTTTATCATAATGACTAAATATTAGAAGAATCCATTCCCCTGACCACCTGCTTCCAGCTGACAGACGAAGAGCTTGCCTGCCTTACCATAAGCTGTAGGGCACTTATTATCTATAGGCTAGTGATCCCTCACACTATCACTATCCATGGGCTAGCAGACCCAGACACCATAAAACACAAAGAGGGAAAAAGTAACAGAGTGAAACATCCGCCCTTGGCGATGTCTGAACAAGAACTGAAGGTAGAGGGACCCCACGTGAACGTACACATACGGGCACCCTGGAGAACAAACAAACTTCGAGAAGCGTCGGGTCTGACAGACCCAAGGATAGTGTTCTAGAGTTAAAAACGTTTCAATATATTCTCTTCTGCTAGTTTTGGCAAGAAAAATTGAAGAATTTCCTCTGTCTGCCACACAACAAAATTTTGACGTAGGTATCTTATGCATACTCTCTCTCTCTCTCTCTCTCTCTCTCTCTCTCTCTCTCTCTCTCTCTCTCTCTCTCTCTCTCTCTCTCTCTCTCTCTCTCTCTCTCTCTCTCTCTCTCTCTCTCTCTCTCTCTCTCTCTCTCTCTCTCAGTGGCTGTAAAGTTTCTCTCCTTTGATCATGTCTGCCGTCTTTTCTTTTTGTATCACTAGCACGACGGCTGCTGACATAAGGTCAAGAGACATGCAGTCTCTCTATCTCCAACATATCACTTGAGAACTTGTGACATCCACAACACTTGAGAACATGTGACATCTCCCACAACACTTGAGAACATGTGACATCTCCCACAACACTTGAGAACATGTGACATCTCCCACAACACTTGAGAACATGTAACATCTCCCACAACACTTGAGAACATGTAACATCTCCCACAACACTTGAGAACATGTGATATCTCCCACAACACTTGAGAACATGTGACATCTCCCACAACACTTGAGAACATGTGACATCTCCCACAACACTTGAGAACATGTAACATCTCCCACAACACTTGAGAACATGTAACATCTCCCACAACACTTGAGAACATGTGACATCTCCCACAACACTTGAGAACATGTACATCTCCCACAACACTTGAGAACATGTGACATCTCCCACAACACTTGAGAACATGTAACATCTCCCACAACACTTGAGAACATGTGACATCTCCCACAACACTTGAGAACATGTTACATCTCCCACAACACTTGAGAACATGTGACATCTCCCACAACACTTGAGAACATGTGACATCTCCCACAACACTTGAGAACATGTAACATCTCCCACAACACTTGAGAACATGTGACATCTCCCACAACACTTGAGAACATGTAACATCTCCCACAACACTTGAGAACATGTAACATCTCCCACAACACTTGAGAACATGTGACATCTCCCACAACACTTGAGAACATGTAACATCTCCCACAACACTTGAGAACATGTGACATCTCCCACAACACTTGAGAACATGTGACATCTCCCACAACACTTGAGAACATGTGACATCTCCCACAACACTTGAGAACATGTAACATCTCCCACAACACTTGAGAACATGTGACATCTCCCACAACACTTGAGAACATGTAACATCTCCCACAACACTTGAGAACATGTGACATCTCCCACAACACTTGAGAACATGTAACATCTCCCACAACACTTGAGAACATGTGACATCTCCCACAACACTTGAGAACATGTAACATCTCCCACAACACTTGAGAACATGTGACATCTCCCACAACACTTGAGAACATGTGACATCTCCCAAAACACTTGAGAACATGTGACATCTCCCACAACACTTGAGAACATGTGACATCTCCCACAACACTTGAGAACATGTGACATCTCCCACAACACTTGAGAACATGTGACATCTCCCACAACACTTGAGAACATGTGACATCTCCCACAACACTTGAGAACATGTGACATCTCCCACAACACTTGAGAACATGTGACATCTCCCACAACACTTGAGAACATGTGACATCTCCCACAACATTGAGAACATGTGACATCTCCCACAACACTTGAGAACATGTAACATCTCCCACAACACTTGAGAACATGTGACATCTCCCACAACACTTGAGAACATGTAACATCTCCCACAACACCTGAGAACATGTGACATCTCCCACAACACTTGAGAACATGTGACATCTCCCACAACACTTGAGAACATGCGACATCTCCCACAACACTTGAGAACATGTAACATCTCCCACATAACGCTTGAGAACATGTAACATCTCTCACATATTACTTAACAACAACATGTAACTCACTCAACTCTCTAATTCTAACTCAAGAGTTCCCTGTGTGAAGCCATACGCGCCATCCCAGCCTTTTGGTAAAAATTTCGTCGTAGGTACATTTCTCTCTCTCTTCTTCCAGTTTGTCTGTGCTATTTGCATGAACATTAAGAACTTATCTGTAAGTGTACAGTCATCAAGCAACTTGTAACCTTTGCTTTGTGTTTTCAGGTTGTAGTGCGGGAGACAGTGGGCTACAGTACAACCGTGATGATGGTGAGTCACAGTGTGTTATTGTATATACAATTTTGCTTGCATATAAGTTTGGGATCACGTGTGTGGGTACGTAATGTTCAAAATGGATAAATGATTCCGATGCTTTCTCTCAAAATTCGTCATCGCGTAGACAATGGTTAAAGTCGTTTGGTTAAGGACGAGAGGACTTCCTAGCGCTCACAAATCGGGTATTCCAATGCGACTAATCACATCAATTATCAAGAGACCTCCACGCAAGCTAACCAAACGACTGCTTGAAATTATTTCTTCAAGGCTAGGGTCAACTGGCAGGTCTCACTTGAGAAATTCATCAGATTTGTTAAGTAAATTTGGTGTTAATATAAAAAACAATAAGTTGCCAATTTTGATTTAAAGGCATCGTTTAGCAAAGTACCGATAGACGGTGCTTTACAAGCAGTGGAGAAGGGCAATAAACAAGTTAGATAATGAGAAATTGCTAGCATCTGAGGCAGACCATATGAATGGTGTGTCTTTATGTGCTGGGTTTACCCCGTTTACGTCAGTGAGGAGGAATACAGGCTGCACAGGGCTTGCTACAGGTTCTCCTCATAATACAACTATGTTTTCATTGCTCAGGGAATCGTGAGAAAAAGACAGTTTCAGAGGGATTAAGGGCAGACATACCACGTGTTATCGATATGCTGGTGACGTGATAGTCGTAATTCCAGGGAGAATGAACATAGTGGAGAAAATCAGGCATTTGAACAGCGTGTGGTGAAGTATCCAGGTCACAGTTGAGGGGAAGGAAGGAGGAGGAGTGCCGTTTCTGGACACAGTCATATGAGGAAAAGGTAGTAGAGGTAGACAGCCAACGACCAGGAGGTATATCACCGGTACTGCCCGCCTGGGTATCAGGAGGGCTAGTGACACGTGCATAGTGGGCCAGCACTTACGTGGTTGTCAAATTGTACTCCTGTGATCCAGGTAGCTGTCTTCTCTTTCTGCCTCACTAACATGTGGACTACTGGCATTCTGTCTACAAACATACAATCTGTCCTTGTCCTTTGTAACACTTGACAACACTTCACTCACATAGCATATTCTTCGTAACTCTATATTTTCCTGCTGTGAGCACTATGTGCTAGCCCTGCCTTTTGACAAAATGGTAGTAGCAGTAGGTAGTGGTAAGTAGGTAGGGACGTTTAGGCAGGAGTATTAGGTCAAACATTAGGTAGAAGTACCGGGTTGGAGCCGTAGATAGAAGTAGTCACTAGGAACATCAGGTAGGAGCCTGTCCAAACTGCGCTAGAGTTGCCCTCTGCCAGTGACCTGTCAAGGGTTAGGCACCAAAGGCTAAGAAGCGGCGCTGGAGTTCTTTAGTTATGTTGCCGTTCCCACCCATCTGAGGTAGTTCCAATTGGAACGGGCATCAAAGATATAGATAGATAGCGATATGGGGAGGTTATCACAGCCCGAAGTGTTCCGTACAAAGGAAACCAACGAATAAGGATGATTTCACTCATTATCTGTCTGCCCAAGACCAAAGGACAAAATCTGTAATAGTAATAAGCATTTCCTAAGAGCCATAGGAATTTGCAGCCAGGATTACTTACAAGTGGAGATAAGATATATCGCTGAGGATTCTAATACTAGGCTACCCATCATGGGTACTTACAGTGCTGAAAAGCAAGGCGAGAAGAATCACGAAAAGGCGTAGTTACGGTCCAAAACATGCTAAAATAATTAATGGATTCCTAAAACAAAGACGTTTACTTGTTGCTACATCGTTGGGAAAGGGAATCCGTTAGGCTGTGAGATATAAAGCAAGAGGGGCGGCAAGAACAATAAAGAAACAAAAAATTGTACAAGACTACGTCTGTTATAGGGCAACTTAACGTGGGATGACAAAGAGAATTGTAGACCTGGGAATTCACAAAACGTCTGTTACTCTCTTGGTGCAACTGGGAAGACACAAGAATATTACGTAAGGGGAAAGAATCAACAGACTAGGAAAGCTCTAGAAACCGCCAACATTAGCAAGGAAATTTCCAATCGGTTTCCTCCAGCAATCATGACTGGCGAAAAAGACTACAGCGAATGAGTGGACGGAAGGGGCTAATCCACCGAGCCTTGCCGGCCAGTCAGGGAACGATAAGGTGAGGTGTCCAACCGATAAATAGACGCTTGTTTCTATACATAATCCCTCATCTCTATTGTCATACACCATCCCAGGCAGGTTTTCGTTATGTAATAACGGTAAAGCAAATTTCATTTCTGAGTTGTTTCTTTCCATTTCTTCCCAATTTTGCACGACAGATAGCACACACAATATATATATATATATATATATATATATATATATATATATATATATATATATATATATATATATATATATATATATATATATATATATATATATATATATATATATATATATATATATATATATATATATATATATATATATATACATATATCCCTGGGGATAGGGGAGAAAGAATACTTCCCACGCATTCCTCACGTGTCGTAGAAGGCGACTAAAGGGGACGGGAGCGGGGGGCCAGAAACCATCACCTCCTTGTATTTTGACTTTCTAAAAGGGGAAACAGAAGAAGTAGTCACGCGGGGAGTGCTCATCCTCCTCGAAGGCTCAGATTGGGGTGTCTAAATGTGTGTGGATGTAACCAAGATGAGAAAAAAGGAGAGATAGATTGTATGTTTAAGGAAAGAAACCTGGATGTTTTGGCTCTGAGTGAAACGAAACTCAAGGGTAAAGGGGAAGAGTGGTTTGGGAATGTCTTGGGAGTAAAGTGAGGGGTTAGTGAGAGGGCAAGAGCAAGGGATAGAGTAGCACTACTGAAACAGGAGTGGTGGGAGTATGTGATAGAGTTTAAGAAAGTAGATTCTAGATTGATATGGGTAAAACTGAAAGTTGATGGAGAGAGATGGGTGATCATTGGTGCATATGCACCTGGGCATGAGAAGAAAGATCATGAGAGGCAAGTGTTTTGGGAGCAGCTGAATGAGTGTGTTAGTGGTTTTGATGCACAAAACCGGGTTATAGTGATGGGTGATTTGAATGCAAAGGTGAGTAATGTGGCAGTTGAGGGAATAATTGGTATACATGGTGTGTTCATTGCTGGAAATGGTGAAGGGCTTGTGGATTTGTGTGCTGAGAAAGGACTGATGATTGTGAATACCTGGTTTAGAAAGCGAGATATACATAAGTATACGTATGTAAGCAGGAGAGATGGCCAGAGAGCGTTATTGGATTACGTGTTAATTGATAGGCGCGCGAAAGAGAGACTTTTGGATGTTAATGCGCTGAGAGGTGCAACTGGAGGGAAGTCTGATTATTATCTTGTGGAGGCGGTGAAGATTTGTAGGGGTTTTCAGAAAAGAAGAGAGAATGTTGGGGTGAAGAGAGTGGTGAGAGTTAGTGAGCTTGGGAAGGAGACTTGTGTAAGGAAGTACCAGGAGAGACTGAGATTAGAACGGAAAAAGGTGAGAACAAAGGAGGTAAGGGGAGTGGGGGAGGAATGGGATATATTTAGGGAAGCAGTGATGGCTTGCGCAAAAGATGCTTGTGGCACGATAGGTGTGGGAAGTGGGTTGATTAGAAAGGGTAGCGAGTGGTGTAATGAAGAAGTAAGATTATTAGTGAAAGAGAAGAGAGAGGCATTTGGACGATTTTTGCAGGGAAAAAATGCAAAAGAGTGGGAGATGTATAAAAGAAAGAAGCAGGAGGTCAAGAGAAAGGTGGAAGAGGTGAAAAAGAGGGCAAATGAGAGTTGGGTAAGAGAGTATCATTACATTTTAGGGAGAATAAAAAGATGTTTTGGAAGGAGGTAAATAAAGTTCGTAAGACAAGGGAGCAAATGGGAACTTCAGTGAAGTGGGCTAATGGGAAGGTGATAACAAGTAGTGGTGATGTGGGAAGGAGATGGAGTGAGTATTTTGATGGTTTGTTGAATGTGTTTGATGATTGGCAGATATAGAGTGTTTTGGTCGAGGTGGTGTGCAAAGTGAGAGGGTTGGGGAAAATGATTTGGTAAACAGAGAAGAGGTAGTAAAAGCTTTGTGGAAGATGAAAGCCGGCAAGGCAGCGGGTTTGGATGGTGTTGCAGTGGAATTTAAAAGAAAAGGGGTGACTGTATTGTTGAGTGGTTGGTAAGGTTATTTAATGTATGTATGATTCATGGTGAGGTACCTGAGGATTGGCGGAATGCTTCCATAGTGCCATTATACAAAGGCAAAGGGGATAAGAGTGAGTGCTCAAAATACAAAGGTATAAGTATGTTGAGTATTCCTGGTAAATTATATGGGAGGGTATTGATTGAGAGGGTGAAGGCATATACAGAGCATCAGACTGGGGAAGAGCAGTGTGGTTTCAGAAGTGGGAGAGGATGTGTGGATCAGGTGTTTGCTTTGAAGAATGTATGTGAGAAATATTTAGAAAAGCAAATGGATTTGTATGTAGCATTTATGGATCTGGAGAAGGCATATGATAGAGTTGATAGAGATGCTCTGTGGAAGGTATCAAGAATATATGGTGTGGGAGGCAAGTTGTTAGAAGCAGTGAAAAGTTTTTATCGAGGATGTAAGGCATGTGTACGTGTAGGAAGAGAGGAAAGTGATTGGTTCTCAATGAATTATGGTTTGCGGCAGGGGTGTGTGATGTCTCCATGGTTGTTTAATTTGTTTATGGATGGGGTTGTTAGGGAGGTGAATGCAAGAAATGCGAGAAATACTTAGAAAAACAAATGGATTTGTATGTAGCATTTATGGATCTGTAGAAGGCATATGATAGAGTTGATAGAGATGCTCTGTGGAAGGTATTAAGAATATACGGTGTGAGAGGCAAGTTGTTAGAAGCAGTGAAAAGTTTTTATCGAGGATGTAAGGCATGTGTACGTGTAGGAAGAGAGGAAAGTGATTGGTTCTCAGTGAATGTAGGTTTGCGGCAGGGGTGTGTGATGTCTCCATGGTTGTTTAATTTGTTTATGGATGGGGTTGTTAGGGAGGTGAATGCAAGAGCTTTGGAAAGAGGGGCAAGTATGCAGTCTGTTGTGGATGAGAGAGCTTGGGAAGTGAGTCAGTTGTTGTTCGCTGATGATACATCGCTGGTGGCTGATTCACTTGAGAAACTGCAGAAGCTGGTGACTGAGTTTGGTAAAGTGTGTGAAAGAAGAAAGTTAAGAGTAAATGTGAATAAGAGCAAGGTTATTAGGTACAGTAGGGTTGAGGGTCAAGTCAATTGGGAGGTAAGTTTGAATGGAGAAAAGCTGGAGGAAGTGAAGTGTTTTAGATATCTGGGAGTGGATCTGGGAGCGGATGGAACCATGGAAGCGGAAGTGAATCATAGGGTGGGGGAGGGGGCGAAAATTCTGGGAGCCTTGAAGAATGTTTGGAAGTCGAGAACATTATCTCGAAAAGCAAAAATGGGTATGTTTGAAGGAACCACCTCACACCACACATTGTCCTCAAACATCTCATTTCCAGCACATCCATCCTCCTGCGCACAACTCTATCCATAGTCCACGCCTCGCAACCATACAATATATATATATATGTTTTTTTGAATGGAGAAAAACTGGAGGAAGTAAGGTGTTTTAGATATCTGGGAGTGGATCTGGCAGCGGATGGAACCATGGAAGCGGAAGTGAATCATAGTTTGGGGGAGGGGGCGAAAATCCTGGGAGCCTTGAAGAATGTGTGGAAATCGAGAACATTATCTCGGAAAGCAAAAATGGGTATGTTTGAAGGAATAGTGGTTCCAACAATGTTGTATGGTTGCGAGGCGTGGGCTATGGATAGAGTTGTGCGCAGGAGAATGGATGTGCTGGAAATGAGATGTTTGAGGACAATGTGTGCTGTGAGGTGGTTTGATCGAGTAAGTAATGTAAGGGTAAGAGAGATGTGTGGAAATAAAAAGAGCGTGGTTGAGAGAGGAGAAGAGGGTGTTTTGAAATGGTTTGGGCACATGGAGAGAATGAGTGAGGAAAGATTGACCAAGAGGATATATGTGTCGGAGGTGGAGGGAACGAGTAGAAGTGGGAGACCAAATTGGAGGTGGAAAGATGGAGTGAAAAAGATTTTGAGTGATCGGGGCCTGAACATGCAGGAGGGTGAAAGGCGTGCAAGTAATAGAGTGAATTGGATCGATGTGTTATACTGGGGTTGGCGTGCTGTCAGTGGATTGAATCAGGGCATGTGAAGCGTCTGGGGTAAACCATGGAAAGTTGTGTGAGGCCTGGATGTGGAAACGGAGCTGTGGTTTTGGGCATTATTGCATGACAGCTAGAGACTGAGTGTGAACGAATGGGGCCTTTGTTGTCTTTTCCTAGCGCTACCTCGCACACATGAGGGGGGAGGGGGATAGTATTCCATGTGTGGCGAGGTGGCGATGGGAATAAATAAAGGCAGACACTGTGAATTGTGTGCATGTTTGTGTGTGTGTGTTCATGTGTCTGTGTGTGTATATATATGTGTACATTGAGATGTATAGGTATGTATATTTGCGTGTGTGGACGTGTATGTATATACATGTGTATGGGGGTGGGATTGGGCCATTTCTTTCGTCTGTTTCCTTGCGCTACCTCGCAAACGCGGGAGACAGCGACAAAGCAAAATAAATAAACAAATTATAAGTAAATATATATATATATATATATATATATATATATATATATATATATATATATATATATTTTTTTTTTTTTTTTTTTTTATACTTTGTCGCTGTCTCCCGCGTTTGCGAGGTAGCGCAAGGAAACAGACGAAAGAAATGGCCCAACCCCCCCCCCCCCCCATACACATGTACATACACACGTCCACACACGCAAATATACATACCTACACAGCTTTCCATGGTTTACCCCAGACGCTTCACATGCCTTGATTCAATCCACTGACAGCACGTCAAACCCTGTATACCACATCGCTCCAATTCACTCTATTCCTTGCCCTCCTTTCACCCTCCTGCATGTTCAGGCCCCGATCACACAAAATCTTTTTCACTCCATCTTTCCACCTCCAATTTGGTCTCCCTCTTCTCCTCGTTCCCTCCACCTCCGACACATATATCCTCTTGGTCAATCTTTCCTCACTCATTCTCTCCATGTGCCCAAACCATTTCAAAACACCCTCTTCTGCTCTCTCAACCACGCTCTTTTTATTTCCACACATCTCTCTTACCCTTACGTTACTTACTCGATCAAACCACCTCACACCACACATTGTCCTCAAACATCTCATTTCCAGCACATCCATCCTCCTGCGCACAACTCTATCCATAGCCCACGCCTCGCAACCATACAACATATATATATATATATATATATATATATATATATATATATATATATATATATATATATATATATATATATATATATATATATATATATATGCATATATAAATGTAGAAAAGAAAGAGGCAGAAGGTCAAGAGAAAGGTTCAAGAGGTGAAAGAGAGGGAAATGAGAGTTGGAGGTGAGAGAGTATCATTAGATTTTAGGGAGAATAAAAAGACGTTTTCGATGGAGGTAAATAAAGTGCGTAAGACAACACAACAAATGGGAACATCTGTGAAGGGGGCTAATGGGGAGGTAATAGCAAGTAGTGGTGATGTGAGAAGATGAAGTGAGTACTTTAAAGATTTGTTGAATGTGTTCGATGACAGAGTGGCAGATATAGGATGTTTTGGTCGAGGTGGTGTGCGAAGTGAGAGGGTTAGGGAGAAAGATTTGGTAAACAGAGCAGAAGTAGTAAAAGCTTTGCGGAAGATGAAAGCCGGCAAGATAGCGGGTTTGGATGGTATTGCAGTGGAATTTATTAAAAAAGGGGGTGACTGTGTTGTTGACTGGTTGATGAGGATATTCAATGTATGTATGGTTGATGGTGAAGTTCCTGAGGATTGGAGGAATGCATGCATAGTACCATTGTACAAAGGTAAAGGGGATAAATATGATAATGTTGCACCAGCTACAACACCTTCATGATGCTGTTATACCCACTACACTGCTTTCTTGATGGTGTTGCACCCACTAGTCCTCTTCCTTGTTACCACACCACTTCCTTTACTTGATGTTTCTACTTCACGTCACCTGATGGATGCTGGAATGTATCTCCACATGTATGCTGGGAGACTCTTCCCGTCGTCCTGTGGATGTTATTACATCCGACACATCGCCTCTTTGAAGCTGTTAAACCTGCCATACCGCCCGTTGACTAAACTCACCACACCGCCACCACTGTGACGTAAAATCTGCTGCATATTTCTCTACAGAGTTGCAACCAAAACATAACTATGACTTTACTACAATATCAATCACAATACCTCTCTCTGATGTTGTAGCACACATCACATGTCTCCATGCTGTTATGAAACTATCTCTCTGATGATGTTGCAGTCATCACACCACTATCATAAGGTTGTGAAACCCTCTGAGCTACCTCTATGTTGTTGTTATGGTCATCACATCACCTCCGTAAAATTGTGAAGATCTCCTTATTACTCTCTGATGTTGTTACAAGCATCACATCACAACCACATGGTTGTGAAACTCTTAGAACTACTTCTCTGTTACCATTACAGTCATCATATCTTAACTGTAAGATGGCGTAACCCACCGAAGTACCTGCCTGATGCTGTTACAGACATCAAACTCCGTCCCTGATATTGTTTCAGTTAGCCCACTGTTTTTCTCTGATAGTATAATGCCCATAACATGGCCTCCTTGATGCTATTACATCCACCGTCCCGACTCGTTATAGCATTACATTTGCAGCACCGTCTCTCTCATACTGTTAAACACTCACATGCTTCTCTACACTTCTTGCTTCCAGATTCTTTCCACCAATTTGCATATTTGATGATTGATATCCCTAATTAGCATAATTTTGATTCCAATGAATAGTAATAGTGAGTCTATGATGAATGTTCTCTAATTGCATACGCTTACGGGCACATTTGAGCATTTCAGACATTTATGTAAATATGCACATATTTTAATCCAACATTACCCTAAAAGAAAAGATATACAGTGGGCTATTACCGTTGGGAAAGTATTGCATACATAGACGTGAAGTTACAGTAGACCATTATCGTTGGGAAAGCATTACATACATAGACGTGAAGTTATATAGATTACATGTTTCTAGAGAATTACAATTAAAGCATTCGCTAATTGTTTCATTATCTAATGAATTAGATGATGTAACTGAACGACATTTTTCTGTTGATTGTATCGGATGATGAGCATGTTCATTGGATGTCAACCCAACTTTAATCTTGATAATGCACCATCGGCATCACATGACCCAGGAATTCTTTTCCAAAAAATTAGCTTCACTGTCGTTCTCATTTGCTCTCGGTATAAACAGCGATGCTCCTCACCAGAGAGGCGGGCGATCCATGTGACATTTAAAGTTCAACTTTTCAAATGTCTCCAACATTCCTCAAGTGTTCCTGTTAGTTCTGTCTGGTTGCAAAAATGAAGCTTTGGCTTATGATATATCAACAAGTCATCCAGAAAGACGCTCTTGATTTGAAGTACATCTGTTAGAAAAGATCACATGGATATAAGCCCCAGGTGTCGGGATAGACTGTGAGTGCAGCAACGAGCTGCCCAGTGTATGCAGCCATAATGACCTCGATCATGTGTACATAAATCGTAGAAGACGACTTAAGGGGGCGGGAACGGCAATGGGGACGAGAAACCATTCACTTTTTCCATTTCGGTTTCGAAAATACAGAACAGAAGACTGAGCCAAGCAGGGAGTATTCATCCTCCTCGAGAGCTAAGGATGGAGTGTCTAAATTTGTGTAGATGTAACCAAGATGAAGAGAAAGGAGAGATAGGTAGTATGTTTAAAGAAAGGAACCTGATTTTTTTGGCTCTGAGTGAAATGAAGCTCAAGGGTAAAGTGGAAGAGTGGTTTAGGAATGTCTTGGGAGTAAAGTGTTGGGTTGGTGAGAGGACAAGAGCTAAATTATCTTGGTAGCTCGTCTCTGTGTTCTCTCTATTCAAATGGTCTTTCCTCAAGAAAGGTGACCAAATCTGAACACAAGATTCAAGATGGTGACGCACGAGAGACGTAGAAATACAGGATATTTTTCCTGGACTTAAATTCAGTACCTATAGTTCTAAGATTTTTTTTTCCATTTGTAACCGGTGTACGGCCGGTTAACCAATTTCCTGACCACCTATACCAGGTGACTTAACTTTGATTAGTAAACTTTTTGTAGAGCTTTACTGAATGGTTTTTGAAAATCTAGATAGATAACATGAACTCCTTTACTTTCACTATACAGGTTGATTTTACCGATAAAGAAATCAAGCAAATTTGTCAGACATGAACTATTTCGTCGACAACCACGATGACTCATTCATCAACTTGTGGTCCTCTAGATGGTTTACAAAATTATCCTGAATGATGGCTTCCATAAGTTGACCAACCAGAGACGTAAAGCTGATCAGACGATAATTCCCGAGTAGTGACCTGCTACCTTATTTGAAAATGGGCATTACGTTAACAGCCTTCCATTCGTCTGGAACTTTCCTCGTAGCAAGTGACTTACTGAAGAGAGCAGTCAAGGGTTTGATTATCTCGTTTTTCGCCTCTTTCATTATCCTCGGGTAAAACTTATGTGGGTCTGCCGTTCTATTTATTCACTCATGTCAGCATAACGCAATACGTTTTCCTTTCTTACCAATGGAATCGGATCCAGGATATGAGATGTATCGTCGTCAACTCTTACCACAGATGAAAAACATTATCTCAAATTACAATTCTCAGTTATGATAGGACCATCTGATTGGGTAATGACTCTCCTGCTTCAGACATATCCATAAAACATCTTCAGGTTATTCTTCTATTTACAGCAATATATGCTTGACATCTTGGCTTCGCTTTGGCACATATATTCCCTCCCCTGCTTTGAACGTTTTACTGAAGCTCTCCCAAGCTACGTCCATATCGCTTTCATCTCAGGTTTTCATGTGTCGCTACTCTCATGTTGACCAACATTACAAACAATGTTTAAAGTTAACACAAAAGTAATTCGTTGATGATCACTTGTACCAAACGTACCTCCGACTTGGAGATTGTTCAAGAGATCCTCATTTGTGGCTAAAAACTAAATCTTATATATTCTCGTCGTGCGTAGGTTATCAACTAATTGCACTGAGGCACTATCAAGCAGGTTCTGGTCAAGACCGCCCGAGCAACTGGAAAGAGATTCTTCCCATTTAGAATATGGTATGTTGAATCTCTGACTCAGACTGAATCGTTTTCATTGTTTATTTCTGCTGTCTGATCATATAGTCTTTCGCCTACCTCTGGTGTTTGAGCACAGAGCCTGTAAACTAATCCTATTTGTATAATCTTT
Source organism: Panulirus ornatus (assembly GCF_036320965.1). Taxonomy (NCBI): domain Eukaryota; kingdom Metazoa; phylum Arthropoda; class Malacostraca; order Decapoda; family Palinuridae; genus Panulirus; species Panulirus ornatus. The sequence goes on along the minus strand of NC_092227.1, from coordinate 36,943,802 downwards.
ACGAAACTTATCTTTTATTTCTACAAAACTGAAGTCGAGTTCATCAACAGCAGGAGAATTTTTCAGCACAGGATTTATATAGGCAAGACAACCACCCGCCTTTCTTCCTTCCTTCATTTCCATTATCACTGTTGATACAGTGTACTCAGGAATGGCGTATTCGGCGAGCGAATATCTATATCTATTATTTAGCCAAGATTCCAAATACCAATTATGTCATAGTTTTCATCCAGTACAGTTGTTTCTAACTCCGTAACTTTGTTACGTATACTTCATGCATTAACATAGAATATTCTAATACGTGACTGAGACTTTTTTCGTTGGTATGTATACATGTATGTGTCTCAGTGGCAGTGGCGAGCTTACCCATGTGTACATAGTCCGTAACCTTGACTTGAACTGTTATATCCTGTTGACTACTTGCTATGTTCACTGCTTCGTCTGGGAATTGATCTCCTGCTGCCGTATTCTGCCTTCTCCCTCGATCTGCCTCGCTCTCAAACGGTGACGCCAGCTGACTCACCTAGTCATGTACCCCCATCATGCCCGACCTCCGCCGCTGCTTGTGCCATGACTTCTACTGCCTGAGAACTAATGTTCTGTTCTGGAGTGTTCCCTACCGTCGTTGTACTTTTCCTGCCTCAGGGCTTTGACTTCTAGTTTACCTCTCCTGCCATGTTCCATCTTATCCTGAATCCCTCTCGGTTTTCCTATGGTCTGTGTATCTAACTAGTTTATGTCTATCGAATAAAGAACTAATATTCTCGTTTAACACTCTACCAAGAGGGGCTACCCTTGTTCCATTCAAGTGGGGTCTATCCTTGGCAAACAGGCTTCTATCTTGGCTTAAGTGATCTCATAGATCTGTACAAAAGACGCTTCTCCCTTCCTACAGAGTACCTCAGTTCTACTGTCCATCCCCAGCATTCTACTGATGGTACAGGGATTTACGTCACATCTGGACAGCAATTCCGATATAACTAATTCCTACGGTTCGTCTTGAACTCACTGACATGATTCTTGTACTTCGCTCAAATTTCTTCTAATTTCCCATTGACAAAACCGTTTGTTCTAACCTGGACAACAAACGTTGAATCATCGGAAGCGTTTGCGACAGTCATCCAACTTGTTCTGAATATTTTCCAATTTTGCTCCTGGAAAACACAAATTCTATTCCTTTTCCTCTGAATTTTTAGTCGTGATCTCTAACTCAGGAATCCCCAACCAGAATGATGCTTTGATCATCATGAACTTCATCATCCAGTAAACTAAACTCATTTAGAGTTGGAATCTTCTTTTCCTGAACTTCTGTTTTTCTACATGTCCTTTTAACAGGCTGAAAACTATGCTTATCCCCTAACTTCGTCTCTCCAGCAACCAGCCTAATCTTGTCACCGATGATTCAAGTTTCTTTACATCAAGTGTTTTCGCAGTAACATGTCCAGCGTCACTTTACCTCTGATTCAGTATAACATATAGTTTCTCTAATGCCTCACTGTTTTTCCTAATTGATAAATGCAGTTTTCTAAAAAAGTTCATAACAAACAAGAAATGAGCTTAACTTCTCCTTTAATGAGCAAGCCTCGGATGCGTTCCCTAATACAGATAAGACTGCTGAATTGTGGGACAGATGCCATTCTTCCCATCACATGAGTGATTACGAAGCTCAGGAGAAATACGTTCACTCGCAACAGAGGTTTAGGGAGGTGACGCAGAGGTCAGGGAAGATGTGGAAGAGGTCAGGAGAAATATGGCAAGTGTTTCAGAAATGGAAGGAAGTAAGAGAAGGGGAAGAGCAGTATGGAGAAGGAAAGAATGAAAAAGATTTTGAGTGATTGGAGGCAGAAAATGCAGGTAGGTGAAAGGTATGCATGGGATAGAGTTAGTTGGAAAGATGTGGTACACAGGGGTCAAAATGATGTCAATCGACTGAACCAGAGCATGTGAACGTCTTGGGTAAACCATGGAAAGGTCTGTGGGACCTAGATATGGATAGGGAGTTGTGCTTTCGGTGCATTACACATGACAGCTAGAGACTGAATGTGAGCGAATGCTACCTTTTTTCGTTTATTCCTGGCGCTAACGTAGAAAACGGCAATCAAGTCTGACAGTATATACATATATATATATATATATATATATATATATATATATATATATATATATGCATACGAATAAAGTGCATATGAACGCGCACCTTCATAGAACATACAAACCTCCAACAGCCAGGATCGAACTCGGGACCCCTGTGCAAGAGGCAGGCATGCTAACCGCCAGGCTATTTGGCCTGGCTAATAGGAAACAACTATTCGAATACTAAGTACTCGAATACCCTTCGTCTCACAATGGTGAGCAACGGGGGCTATACCGGTTATTTCTCAACAGGCGCACATAGCCAGCTGCTAGCGTTTTACCGAACCTAGCTGTGCAACGCGGAGGTATATGAATACAAATGAAGTGCATATGAACGCGCACATGTGATTGTCACATGTTTACCAAATGGCGTCCTAGCTTCGTCTCTTTGATTTATATCAACTGACTGTTATATTCCTCTCTTGTGTCTCCCCTGATGATGTGATTATTAGACGAAAGTGCACTTGGAAACTTTTCGTGTTTCATTTTCCCCGTGGACTCATAGGAATATCTTGATCACGCGCAAAATTGTGATCCTTTCCAATAAATATATATATATATATATCTTTTCTTTTCTTTTAAACTATTCGCCATTTCCCGCGTTAGCGAGGTAGCGTTAAGAACAGAGGACTGGGCCTTTTTTGGAATATCCTCACCTGGCCCCCTCTGTTCCTTCTTTTGGAAAATTAAAAAAAAAACGAGAGGGGAGGATTTCCAGCCCCCAGCTCCCTCCCCTTTTAGTCGCCTTCTACGACACGCAGGGAATACGTGGGAAGTATATATATATATATATATATATATATATATATATATATATATATATTTATTGGAAAGGATCACAATTATCACAATCAATCAATCACAATCACAATATATATATATATATATATATATATATATATATATATATATATATATATATAAATTCATTTTCTTTTTTCTTGCTTTGTCGCTGTCTCCCGCGTTTGCGAGGTAGCGCAAGGAAACAGACGAAAGAAATGGCCCAACCCACCCCCATACACATGTATATACATACGTCCACACACGCAAATATACATACCTACACAGCTTTCCATGGTTTACCCCAGACGCTTCACATGCCCTGATTCAACCCACTGACAGCACGTCAACCCCGGTATACCACATCGATCCAATTCACTCTATTCCTTGCCCTCCTCTCACCCTCCTGCATGTTCAGGCCCCGATCACACAAAATCTTTTTCACTCCATCTTTCCACCTCCAATTTGGTCTCCCACTTCTCGTTTCCTCCACCTCCGACACATATATTCTCTTGGTCAATCTTTCCTCACTCATTCTCTTCATGTGCCCAAACCATTTCAAAACACCCTCTTCTGCTCTCTCAACCACGCTCTTTTTATTTCCACACATCTGTCTTACCCTTACGTTACTTACTCGATCAAATCACCTCACACCACACATTGTCCTCAAACATCTCATTTCCAGCACATCCATCCTCCTGCGCACAACTCTATCCATAGCCCACGCCTCGCAACCATACAACATTGTTGGAACCACTATTCCTTCAAACATGCACATTTTTGCTTTCCGAGATAATGTTCTCGACTTCCACACATTCTTCAAGGCTCCCAGGATTTTCGCCCCCTCCCCCACCCTATGATCCACTTCCGCTTCCATGGTTCCATCCGCTGCCAGATCCACTCCCAGATATCTAAAACACTTCATTTCCTCCAGTTTTTCTCCATTCAAACTTACCTCCCAATTGACTTGACCCTCAACCCTACTATACCTAATAACCTTGCTCTTATTCACATTTACTCTTAACTTTCTACTTTCACACACTTTACCAAACTCAGTCACCAGCTTCTGCAGTTTCTCACATGAATCAGCCACCAGCGCTGTATCATCAGCGAACAACAACTGACTCACTTCCCAAGCTCTCTCATCCACAACAGACTTCATACTTGCCCCTCTTTCTAAAACTCTTGCATTCACCTCCCTAACAACCCCATCCATAAACAAATTAAACAACCATGGAGACATCACACACCCCTGCCGCAAACCTACATTCACTGAGAACCAATCACTTTCCTCTCTTCCTACACGTACACATGCCTTACATCCTCGATAAAAACTTTTCACTGCTACTAACAACTTGCCTCCCACACCATATATTCTTAATACCTTCCACAGAGCATCTCTATCAACTCTATCATATGCCTTCTCCAGATCCATAAATGCTACATACAAATCCATTTGCTTTTCTAAGTATTTCTCACATACATTCTTCAAAGCAAACACCTGATCCACACATCCTCTCCCACTTCTGAAAACCACACTGCTCTTCCCCAATCTGATGCTCTGTACATGCCTTCACCCTCTCAATCAATACCCTCCCATATAATTTACCAGGAATACTCAACTAACTTATACCTCTGTAATTTAAGCACTCACTCTTATCCCCTTTGCCTTTGTACAATGGCACTATGCACGCATTCCGCCAATCCTCAGGCACCTCACCATGAGTCATACATACATTAAATAACCTTACCAACCAGTCAATAATAATAATATGCAATAATAATAATAATAATGAAATATATATATATATATATATATATATATATATATATATATATATATATATATATATATATATATATATATATATATATATATATATATTTTTTTTTTTTTTCTTTCATACATATTCGCCATTTCCCGCGTTAACGAGGTAGCATTAAGAAAAGAGGGCTGAGCCTTAGAGGGAATATCCTCACTTGGCCCCCTTCTCTGCTCCTTCTTTAGGAAAATTAGAAACGGGAGGGGAGGATTTCCAGCCCCTCGCTCCCTCCCCTCTTAATCGCCTTCTACGACACGCAGGGAATACGTAGGAAGTATTTTCTCTCCTAACCCAAGGGATGGTATTGCAGTGGAATTTATTAAAAAAGGGGGTGACTGTATTATTGACGGGTTGGTAAGGTTATTTAATGTATGTATGACTCATGGTGAGGTGCCTGAGGATTGGCGGAATGCGTGCATAGTGCCATTGAACAAAGGCAAAGGGGATAAGAGTGAGTGCTCAAATTTCAGAGGTATAAGTTTGTTGAGTATTCCTGGTAAATTATATGGGAGGGTATTGATTGAGAGGGTGAAGGCATGTACAGAGCATCAGATTGGGGAAGAGCAGTGTGGTTTCAGAAGTGGTAGAGGATGTGTGGATCAGGTGTTTGCTTTGAAGAATGTATGTGAGAAATACTTAGAAAAGCAAATGGATTTGTATGTAGCATTTATGGATCTGGAGAAGGCATATGATAGAGTTGATAGGGATGCTCTGTGGAAGGTATTAAGAATATATGGTGTGGGAGGCAAGTTGTTAGAAGCAGTGAAAAGTTTTTATCGAGGATGTAAGGCATGTGTACGTGTAGGAAGAGAGGAAAGTGATTGGTTCTCAGTGAATGTAGGTTTGCGGCAGGGTTGTGTGATGTCTCCATGGTTGTTTAATTTGTTTATGGATGGGGTTGTTATGGAGGTGAATGCAAGAGTTTTGGAAAGAGGGGCAAGCATGAAGTCTGTTGTGGATGAGAGAGCTTGGGAAGTGAGTCAGTTGTTGTTCGCTGATGATACAGCGCTGATGGCTGATTCATGTGAGAAACTGCAGAAGCTGGTGTGTGAAAGAAGAAAGTTAAGAGAAAATGTGAATAAGAGCAAGGTTATTAGGTACAGTAGGGTTGAGGGTCAAGTCAATTGGGAGGTAAGTTTGAATGGAGAAAAACTGGAGGAAGTAAAGTATTTTAGATATCTGGGAGTGGATCTGGCAGCGGATGGAACCATGGAAGCGGAAGTGGAACATAGGGTGGGGGAGGGGGCGAAAATCCTGGGAGCCTTGAAGAATGTGTGGAAGTCGAGAACATTATCTCGGAAAGCAAAAATGGGTATGTTTGAAGGAATAGTGGTTCCAACAATTTTGTATGGTTGCGAGGCGTGGGCTGTGGATAGAGTTGTGCGGAGGAGGGTGGATGTGCTGGAAATGAGATGTTTGAGGACAATATGTGGTGTGAGGTGGTTTGATCGAGTAAGTAACGTAAGGGTAAGAGAGATGTGTGGAAATAAAAAGAGCGTGGTTGAGAGAGCATATATATATATATATATATATATATATATACATATATATATATATATATATATATATATATATATATATATATATATATATATATATATATATATATATATATATAATATATATATATTTTCTCTATGAGTACTTTTATTGCCCTTTTTGTTCTCTGTTTTTATGAGAAACGTAGACAAATGCCAAGATAAAAGGCTCATGACGTAAGTGATCTCCCTGTGTCTAGTGTCGTTAGAAGTGAAAGTTCAATCCATTACGCTATCTTGTACTGGCTGGTTACCCTCCAGGTTATTTCTATGATAGTATCTATAGTAGCATATCAACAACGGACCCCTAAGGACAGGATATATCATCAACATACAAATAAATCTGTACATATGTATATCCTGTAATACAATATGCCGCGTCCTCAAATGTTTCGTAAACTATGAAAGCAGAATAACGATAGCCACTGATTGTGGACGCGGTATGCGCTGTATACGAACTTTTCTGTACACACGCAGCATACAAACACGAGCACGATGCAGTGTGAACTGGCTATAGGATGATCGTTTTGGCTGAAAACCATAGAACGCTCTTGTACTGCAAATCTAATGGGCTTAATTAACGACACAACAGCCAAACACAATATCGGTATAAATTATTTACAGATTATACGCAGTTCACACAATCCACACCAAGCATTATACACAGATCCCATAAAATACACACACTGTGTCATCAAAACAACAACATACGTTGTACAAACTGTACAAAATGAATAGCAACATATTCACAATGGGCTCTATACATAACACACAGAAACATATAACGAAAATACATGAACCATACACTATACACCGAACAGAGTATGTTCACGGCCGTGGCCCAGGGGCCTACATGGCTCCACAAACTATTGCTCGTTGCCTTTCTGGAATTTTACGTCCGGTCCAGTAACGGAGGCCAGCTGTGCTGATGGAATGGAAATGTGTGGGAGATACAGGTAGGGGAATACAGGTGTTGGGGATACAGGAGGAGGAATACAGGGATGGGATGTAAGTGTGCGTGATACAGGTACAGTGCAGACAACTGCAGTGGTCGAAAGGGTGGCTGATATAGCCTTGGTCGGGACGGGAGCGGTGGGTATGGCTGTGCTATACTATATGCAGTACAATGCATCGTGAGAGTGGATGTTTTGGAAAGAATATTAAGGAAATCAGTATGGTGGAGGCAGGTGGATTGGAAGTGGGTGTAGCAAAAATATATAACCAAACATATAAATACGAGTGAACAAATAAATAAAGGTCTAGAGGAAATGGAGAGCAGATATACGTCGATGGAAACGGGTCTGGAATAAAATAGGTTTGGTGGAGACAAATGTGGTGGAAATAGAAAAGGTGTATCTATCTGGCGGAAATGGGCGCGCGAGAGACGTTGAGTATGGGACTGTATACTGTTATGTATGGCAAGAGGTCGTTGCTGGATATATTCCTAGTTTCTCCCATTCTTCGTAAAACTGACGTATCTTTCGTTCATCTTTTCTTCCATTTATTGGACACCTGAAGTATCTCCATCTCTGAAGCATGAAAATTGTAACACGTCCAACTCGCTAATAATTTTTTTTTTTTTTTTTTTTTATACTTTGTCGCTGTCTCCCGCGTTTGCGAGGTAGCGCAAGGAAACAGACGAAAGAAATGGCCCAACCCCCCCCCCATACACATGTACATACACACGTCCACACACGCAAATATACATACCTACACAGCTTTCCATGGTTTACCCCAGACGCTTCACATGCCTTGATTCACTCCACTGACAGCACGTCAACCCCTGTATACCACATCGCTCCAATTCACTCTATTCCTTGCCCTCCTTTCACCCTCCTGCATGTTCAGGCCCCGATCACACAAAATCTTTTTCACTCCATCTTTCCACCTCCAATTTGGTCTCCCTCTTCTCCTCGTTCCCTCCACCTCCGACACATATATCCTCTTGGTCAATCTTTCCTCACTCATTCTCTCCATGTGCCCAAACCATTTCAAAACACCCTCTTCTGCTCTCTCAACCACGCTCTTTTTATTTCCACACATCTCTCTTACCCTTACGTTACTTACTCGATCAAACCACCTCACACCACACATTGTCCTCAAACATCTCATTTCCAGCACATCCATCCTCCTGCGCACAACTCTATCCATAGCCCACGCCTCGCAACCATACAACATTGTTGGAACCACTATTCCTTCAAACATACCCATTTTTGCTTTCCGAGATAATGTTCTCGACTTCCACACATTTTTCAAGGCTCCCATAATTTTCGCCCCCTCCCCCACCCTATGATCCACTTCCGCTTCCATGGTTCCATCCGCTGACAGATCCACTCCCAGATATCTAAAACACTTCACTTCCTCCAGTTTTTCTCCATTCAAACTCACCTCCCAATTGACTTGACCCTCAACCCTACTGTACCTAATAACCTTGCTCTTATTCACATTTACTCTTAACTTTCTTCTTCCACACACTTTACCAAACTCAGTCACCAGCTTCTGCAGTTTCTCACATGAATCAGCCACCAGCGCTGTATCATCAGCGAACAACAACTGACTCACTTCCCAAGTTCTCTCATCCCCAACAGACTTCATACTTGCCCCTCTTTCCAGGACTCTTGCATTTACCTCCCTAACAACCCCATCCATAAACAAATTAAACAACCATGGAGACATCACACACCCCTGCCGCAAACCTACATTCACTGAGAACCAATCACTTTCCTCTCTTCCTACACGTACACATGCCTTACATCCTCGATAAAAACTTTTCACTGCTTCTAACAACTTGCCTCCCACACCATATATTCTTAATACCTTCCACAGAGCATCTCTATCAACTCTATCATATGCCTTCTCCAGATCCATAAATGCTACATACAAATCCATTTGCTTTTCTAAGTATTTCTCACATACATTCTTCAAAGCAAACACCTGATCCACACACCCTCTACCACTTCTGAAACCACACTGCTCTTCCCCAATCTGATGCTCTGTACATGCCTTCACCCTCTCAATCAATACCCTCCCATATAATTTACCAGGAATACTCAACAAACTTATACCTCTGTAATTTGAGCACTCACTCTTATCCCCTTTGCCTTTGTACAATGGCACTATGCACGCATTCCGCCAATCCTCAGGCACCTCACCATGAGTCATACATACATTAAATAACCTTACCAACCAGTCAACAATACAGTCACCCCCTTTTTTAATAAATTCCACTGCAATACCATCCAAACCTGCTGCCTTGCCGGCTTTCATCTTCCGCAAAGCTTTTACTACCTCTTCTCTGTTTACCAAATCATTTTCCCTAACCCTCTCACTTTGCACACCACCTCGACCAAAACACCCTATATCTGCCACTCTGTCATCAGACACATTCAACAAACCTTCAAAATACTCATTCCATCTCCTTCTCACATCACCACTACTTGTTATCACCTCCCCATTTACGCCCTTCACTGAAGTTCCCATTTGCTCCCTTGTCTTACGCACCCTATTTACCTCCTTCCAGAACATCTTTTTATTCTCCCTAAAATTTACTGATAGTCTCTCACCCCAACTCTCAATTGCCCTTTTTTTCACCTCTTGCACCTTTCTCTTGACCTCCTGTCTCTTTCTTTTATACTTCTCCCACTCAATTGCATTTTTTCCCTGCAAAAATCGTCCAAATGCCTCTCTCTTCTCTTTCACTAATACTCTTACTTCTTCATCCCACCACTCACTACCCTTTCTAAACAGCCCACCTCCCACTCTTCTCATGCCACAAGCATCTTTTGCGCAATCCATCACTGATTCCCTAAATACATCCCATTCCTCCCCCACTCCCCTTACTTCCATTGTTCTCACCTTTTTCCATTCTGTACACAGTCTCTCCTGGTACTTCCCCACACAGGTCTCCTTCCCAAGCTCACTTACTCTCACCACCTTCTTCACCCCAACATTCACTCCTCTTTTCTGAAAACCCATACTAATCTTCACCTTAGCCTCCACAAGATAATGATCAGACATCCCTCCAGTTGCACCTCTCAGCACATTAACATCCAAAAGTCTCTCTTTCGCACGCCTGTCAATTAACACGTAATCCAATAACGCTCTCTGGCCATCTCTCCTACTTACATAAGTATACTTATGTATATCTCGCTTTTTAAACCAAGTATTCCCAATCATCAGTCCTTTTTCAGCACATAAATCTACAAGCTCTTCACCATTTCCATTTACAACACTGAACACCCCATGCATACCAATTATTCCCTCAACTGCCACATTACTCACCTTTGCATTCAAATCACCCATCACTATAACCCGGTCTCGTGCATCAAAACCGCTAACACACTCATTCAGCTGCTCCCAAAACACTTGCCTCTCATGATCTTTCTTCTCATGCCCAGGTGCATATTCACCAATAATCACCCACCTCTCTCCATCAACTTTCAATTTTACCCATATTAATCGAGAATTTACTTTCTTACATTCTATCACATACTCCCACAACTCCTGTTTCAGGAGTATTGCTACTCCTTCCCTTGCTCTTGTCCTCTCACTAACCCCTGACTTCACTCCCCAGACATTTCCAAACCACTCTTCCCCTTTACCCTTGAGCTTCGTTTCACTCAGAGCCAAAACATCCAGGTTCCTTTCCTCAAACATACTACCTATCTCTCCTTTTTTCACATCTTGGTTACATCCACACACATTTAGGCACCCCACTCTGAGCCTTCGAGGAGGATGATCACTCCCCGCGTGACTCCTTCTTCTGTTTCCCATTTTAGAAAGTTAATTACAAGGAGGGGAGGATTTCCGGCCCCCCGCTCCCGTCCCCTCTAGTCGCTTTCTACGACACGCGAGGAATACGTGGGAAGTATTCTTTCACCCCTATCCCCAGGGATAATATACATATATATATACATATACACACACACACACATACACACACATACGCACACACACACACACACACACACGTACATATATATACATATGAAAAATGTAAGAAACAATTTAGAAAACAAACTTTTAGCTTGAAATGAATGAAAAAAAATGAATGTCACATTTTCATAATTTCACCACTGTATCAATAAGCTTCAATGTCTAAGCTACATTTTTCTAATAATATCACCTGCAATATCTGACTTATTTCGCTTCATGTTTTATGTACATGAAATTGATTTTACTTAAAACCTAACATGGAGAAAACTTGGACAAGTTTTATTATTCTTGATATCGTCATTAACGTAGGCTTACTTGTTAAACTATAAAAGTCTTTCTGCATTTCTTATTGACTGATTCAGGCTAGGAGAAACTCATACTCTCATCACTTACCTCTTCTCTAAGTAAATGTGGAAAATGCCTTCCCTCATATTACATCTACTGAAAAAAGATACCGATTTTTGACAGTTAGTTAGCGACGGGAAGAGACGAAGAAAGGCCGCATTCCGTAGCATCCGTTGTCTAAATGTCATATGTAATGCAACAAAACCACAGCCTCCTATTTGCAATAAGGTCCCACAGACCTTTCTCTGATTCATCCTGGCCACTTCACAATCACTAGTAGACACGTCAACCCGCTTATACCACATCATTCCGATTCACTCTATCCCTCGTACGTCTTTTATCCTCCTGTATTTACAGGCCCCGATCACTCAAACTGTTTTTCACTCTATCCCTCCATCTCTAATTTTCTTCCCCATATCTTCTTGTCACCTCCACTTCTAACACAAATAACTTCCTCAACAACGTCTCACTCATTCTCTCCTTATGTCAAAACCATTTCAGCACACCCTCTTCAGTTCTCTCATCCACATTCTTTCTACACTTACCTCTTTCTTACCTATTTTTACTCACTCGATCGAACTACTTGACATTACACATCTATAGCTCATCCGTTGCATCTTCGTCACTGGGACTGCTGTACCTTTCAACATACCCATTTCTGCCTTCCCAGATAGCGACCTTACCCTTCACACATTCTTCAGTGCCCCAAAAGTCTTTGCCCATTTACCCAACCTATGATTTACTTCCTCTTCCATGATTTCATTCGCTACCATGTCCACTCCCAGGTATCTAAAGCACCTCAATTTCAAAATTTCTTTATTCACAATCACACAAAGCAAACCTGTCCTGTCCAGCTGAACTTAATAACTTTACTTTTATCCACATCTACTCTCAACTTTCTTCTCTCACACAGTCTTCTAAACTTAGTCATCAACTTATGCAGCTTCTCACTCGAATTTGGCACCAGTGCTGTATCATCAGCAAACAATTGATACTTCCCCGGCCCCGCTTTCCCCTACAGACTGCCTAAATGCCCCAGTCTCCATGAATCTTGCATTCACCTCCTCGCCATCCCATCCATAAACAAATTCAGCCATGGTGACATCACACATCCCTGCCGTAGACCAATCTTCACGCCCTGGACACTTGATGAAAACTCATTGCTTTTTATAGCTTCATTCTCACACCATATACTAGCAAGACCTTTCACAAGGCATCTCTATTAACCTTATCATATGCTTTCTTCGGATCCATCATGCCACATACAAATCCTGTTTCTCCGAGGATTTCTCACACGTATATATATATATATATATATTTATTTTTTATTTTTTATACTTTGTCGCTGTCTCCCGCGTTTGCGAGGTAGCGCAAGGAAACAGGCGAAAGGAATGGCCCAACCCCCCCCCCCCATACACATGTATATACATACGTCCACACACGCAAATATACATACCTACACAGCTTTCCATGATTTACCCCAGACGCTTCACATGCCTTGATTCAATCCACTGACATCACGTCAACCCCGGTATACCACATCGCTCCAATTCACTCTATTCCTTGCCCTCCTTTCACCCTCCTGCATGTTCAGGCCCCGATCACACAAAATCTTTTTCACTCCATCTTTCCACCTCCAATTTGGTCTCCCTCTTCTCCTCGTTCCCTCCACCTCCGACACATATATCCTCTTGGTCAATCTTTCCTCACTCATTCTATCCATGTGCCCAAACCACTTCAAAACACCCTCTTCTGCTCTCTCAACCACGCTCTTTTTATTTCCACACATCTCTCTTACCCTTACGTTACTCACTCGATCAAACCACCTCACACCACACATTGTCCTTAAACATCTCATTTCCGGCACATCCATCCTCCTGCGCACAACTCTATCCATAGCCCACGCCTCGCAACCATACAACATTGTTGGAACCACTATTCCTTCAAACATACCCATTTTTGCTTTCCTTGTATTAACTTTCTAAAATGGGAAACAGAAGAAGGAGTCACGCTCATATATATATATATATATATATATATATATATATATATATATATCTTTCTTTCATACTATTCGCCATTTCCCGCATTAGCGAGGTAGCGTTAAGAACAGAGGACTGGGCCTTTGAGGGAATATCCTCACCTGGCCCCCTTCTCTGTTCCTTTTTTTGGAAAAATAAAGAAAAAAAAATGAGAGGGGAGGATTTCCAGCCCCCCGCTCCCTTCCCTTTTAGTCGCCTTCTACGACACGCAGGGAATACGTGGGATGTATTCTTTCTCCCCTATCCCCAGGGATAATAATAATATATATATATATATATATATATATATATATATATATATATATATATATATATATATATATATATATATATATATATATATATATATATATATATATATATATATATATATATGTAACAGAATGGAACAGGCTAGGGGATAGGGAGTTTTGTGTGTGTGTGTGTGTCTGTGTGTGGTAGGTCACCTCTTGCTTACATAAACATGCCGGGTTAAGGAGAGAGTGAGATCAAATTAGTGGAAACATAGTTGTCAAGTCTAACTTTATAATACCCTTTGGCAAGATTAATGTGTAGTAGTTAGATTTACATTAGGAATTTAATGACTAGCAATGAAGAAATTGTATTGTGAAAACAATGGAAGCGTCAAGAAAAATGCGGCCTTTGTTGTACCATCCCAAGCCTCACTCACGTGTCTACTGAGGATGTTTTCTTAACATTGTTGAGCTATAATTAATAAAGTATTAGACTGTAAGAATGATAAAAGTGAAGTAGTGTTTTAAGTTTTCTCTTAGTTTGTATTAAGACTGTAAGTTAGCAGTAAGAGTTAATGTGTTTAGCCTACGAGAACATAGCAGGTCCCTTGCAAGATGAAATATACCTTCATCGTGAAATAATACAGGGAGAAAGTAACAATTAAAGTGATAACGAAAATGTATTGAGTGTGGGAAAGTGAAAAAGTGAATTAGTGGAGCATTTAATCAAGGAAGTTGTAATAATGTCCTCGGTAATACAAACCATGGCATCCTGCATGACGCAGAACAGAGACGAGGGTCAGTGTTGGGTCAGTTAGTACTTGGAAGCACTGAGACAGTTTGCCTAGCCCAGGGGGCATTACGCTAACGTCTCCCGTCATCCAGGTAAGTCATACCTCGCACTTGCCACAACAGGATGTCTTCAGTAAGTCAGGCTCAGTACCTTGTAAAAATAAGGAGCCAATGATATGTCAACAAGGTACACATAGATTCAGTTCCAACAGGGCAACAGTATGGGCCTAGTAACAGTAGGGGCCGAGCAACAGTGCAGGCCGAGTGACAGTAAGAGAGATAGAGAGAGAGAGAGAGAGAGAGAGAGAGAGAGAGAGAGAGAGAGAGAGAGAGAGAGAGAGAGAGAGAGTCTTAACAATATGGACACGGGGACGATGAGCCGCACCAAAGTCGTACGTCGTCACATGTGAGCAGTGCGGGTACAGGTTGACCTTACCTTGGGAACGTTCGTGGGCCGTCGCTGTGCATAGACCACCGCATGACCAGACTCCCGTGCACATACAGACCATCGTAACCGAAAGTATATGGCCTGTCGCTGTGCAAGGACTCCCACACACACGGACTGCCTGTCTCATATTCAATAAAGATCATGTTATACGGACAGGTGTAACCGGCTGATGCTCCCTTAAATAAACCCTTAACACCAGAGACTGAACAGAGCAGCTAGTCAGTATTATGCTGAGTGGCAGGAATTCCAGTGTGTAGCTTCTCTGAGTTGAACTCCAGAATAAGTGGATTTCCCATAACTATTCCTATGCACATCGGTTCTGTATTGAAAGAGCTAACTCATTCGTGTGAAGTCATAGGAGGTATTTATACTAAATCTTTCCTTACTCTTGTGAGTTAAGGTGTTTCACTTACTATTAGGAGTGTGTTGGGATGCATGCCACAATACTTCTACAACTGTTAATAGATTTAGATATCAAATGTAATAACATTCGCGGCCTTACCTTAGCCTACAGGAAAGTAAGTGGTCACAGTACGCATAGCAATACATTGGGCTAGTTGGGTCAATAATGTTCTCATGAGGGAGTTTACTTATACCTGGCTTTTGGGCCCTCATAAGATATCCCTTAGTAATTTTGTTTCCATGTGAAGATTACTGAAACTGGTGAAAGAAGGTTACCCACCGCCATACCAAATTTCTAAATATATTTTCCATTGAATTGAATAACAATCTTTTATAAACATGTTTTTGATTGAATAGAAACAGAATTTGAAACAGGTAAATCAATATTATCTACGACATCAACCAAATATTCTAAAAGGTCATCAACTGGGACTTTTGATGCTTCTGTGTAAACAGTTCATTCATAATGTTTTGGTTGATGATGGATGCATTTTAAAGTGACCTAGTGAGAATTAAAGTCATCAATACTAGCATTACGAGTAACACAATGTGATGAGAGCTACATTGTCACTTGATTTTTCTAATCTACAGATTGGTAATTTTTGGGGGAATATTTAGGAACAGTATTACTGTGGTCATCGCTGCATACTAACTATCTATATCAACAACATCTTTCATTTTCTGTACTACCTGTCTGGCTAGTGTATACATCCTTACATGCCTTGCATTTAGCAGCATAAACACTTCCAAAATGTTGATGATTTGGCATACTTTTAATCAAGGACATAGCGATAGAGTTATTGTATTGGAAGGCAACATTAAAACATTGTTTTAATGACCATCTTACATGAGCTAAGTTAGGAGAAAGTGGCAACACTAAACATTTTGATCTATCATCCTTTTCTACATTGTTGTTTCTAGATGTATGAAATATCTTCCTGGCTTTTCAGTAAGTCTCGTTCACAAACTACTTGGGATAACACAAATTTGTAAATGTATATTTTATATGTTTACATTCATCTTTTAGGCTTATGGGAACACATATACGTAACGCTATATAAAACATAAACATAACTACTGGCATTTTTACGGGATGATCAGACTCTCTTCTCATCATCAGATCAGGGAACTGCAATCTGCCTTTTTGTTAACATTCATGTTTATGGTTGACGATGGCGCGAATGTTTTTCAGCTCGTTAAAGAAATCATCACATTCTTGGGATGATGGTCGTCATGGCCACACATCATCAGCGTATCTTAACCATATGTTAGGATGATTACTAATAGAAGCTAGAATCTCAGTCTCCTTGTATTCCATATATAAGTTACTTAGAATGGGACTAAGGGATTTTCCCATAGCCACGCCGAAATTCTGGAAAACATTTTTTTGAAACAAAAAGTTTTATTAAGTTAATGATTTTTTTTTTTTACGGATAGGAGCAAGTTGAAACTGAGGTAGGGCGATTTTATCCTTAAGCAAGTGATGGTTTCATCAACATGGACTTAGGTGACCAGTGAATTCACATCTAAAACAATAAATTTATGTCCAGGAAATTAATGCTCCTAGCCTTGTTTTTTATGTAGAAGGCTCCACTCACGGAAAAAAGTCCACATCAAGGCCGGGCCCGAGCTGAAACAAGGGAGACTTATGAAAAGGAAAAAGAAAAGACAAGGGAAAGTATTTACGAATTTTGGAGAAAGTCAAAGACCTGTCTTTAAACGTGCCAGGTCATGGTTATTGTTAAAGACATGAGAAGGTAGAGAGTTCCAAAGCTTCGACGTGTAAGGAAAGAAGCAGTTGTCAAAACGGCCCACACTTGTATGTTCTCCAACGCTGTTGCCTTCCGGTATCAACAAATGGTTCATATCATGGGATCTACACAGCAAGGCCTCCGTCCACCCCAGCATACCTCATGCTTTGTGTGCTGAGATCAAGAAAACAATATAGTTCACACAGTCATAGAAAGCTGTCTAAGGCATTCAGGGGAATGTGTATGCTGGTCGATGAATTCTGAGAGTTGCTGATGGCCACACAATAATCGTGTGACGCAGCAGCTTTCCAAGTATTGCCTGGTGTATCTAGCGGTGTGGCACACAAGTAGCCAGCTCTCGGGAGCGAAAACCAAAGCAGTACCTATAGAAGGGGAAAGTGAACCAAATTGCTGCGTTGGGCATGAGGGTCAAGTTTGGAAGTTAGCCTAGGACAGTTTGTGAGGGGGACTGCTTTCAACTCAACTCTGTCAAGTAAGGACGCAGAACTAGAACCACCGCAGATGTGAGTGCAGTACTCCATTCAAAATCTAAGCTATTTGTTACATACTGTGGAGAGATTTTCCCTTGAACGTGCTGTTTAACCAGCCATCTGGATAATTCTAACCAATTTGATTGACATAGGAGATGAGTGGTCTAAAAGCTTATGTGCCCATCTTTATGAGCTGTTGGGATATCATATACGAACAGAGAAAGAGAGGGATTAACCATTCTTACTGACTTCTAAATATCCTGCTGCTTCTTAAGAAGTGGTTGAGCATAGAGTGGAAAGTCTTCATTTTATCATGAAGGGGATTGGATGGAATTGACGGTTTGTCTGATTTCGTCATAGGGATATCTTTATTTTTCTTGAGATTTTCAATAGCTTTCTTTAGTCTATGTGGCATTTCACTACACTTAGACATATTATCGCTGGGTAAGGAACTTAAAACTTAACCAGAGAAGAAAAGAAATTCCTGGCTTGAGTTTTTGGTGGATTTTGCAACAGAGACGAAATGTTTAACACTAAGATCATGTGTAGATTTAGATAAAAAAGAGCCAAATCTTAAGGCAAGTTTTTCATCCTGTATTAAAGAATAGGACGAAAGAGTTATCAAGTTTTGTTTGGGTTTGATGCTTCCTCGTATACGCTATGTAAGAAACTCAGTAAATTTTCCGTTGTAGTTGATTCTCCTTCCTGCTGATTTGGTTTTCAACTCTTCTTCTTGCCTCATTCATACAGCTGGCATCAACGACTGGGTCAGCACAAACTAAGGAGAGTTTTCCTTCTGCTTATCGAAGGTTGTAAAGCGCATTGTCGAAGTCTGCTTTCGTATTTCTTGTGTGTTGCAATATAATTTCATGCCCGGGTCTCCTAAACGGAATTTTTTTCTTCTTATTGAAAGACTTGGGATTACGTTGCGCGGTATTATTTTGCTCCTAATGCATTCCTGTAGGAATTCCTGTTGTAACTTCTTGGTGTTGGCAGAAAGATAAGCTTGACTGTACATACTAACAAGTCTGGTGAGTGTTGGGTATTCCTTGATGATGTCAAGTTGGAACTCCATTGCAATCAAACACTAATGATAATGTGATGATCACACAAGTCCAATATGCTTTTATTTAAGGATAATTGCACTACAGCATCAGTTCGGACAGTCTATGAAACTTTACAATACACTACGTGTTTCATGGAAGAAATACTCCTCATCAAAGGTATACACATAAAATTTCAACACCCAGCACAAACAGAGACCTATAAACCCTCGTGTCTCCATGACCGAGACATCCATGACAAATTGTTAAAGGCAGCAAGGGCGAGGGGTGCCGGAGTACGGTCAAGGGAGTTTAGGTGGGGTGAGGAGAGGTGGTTGACCTGGATAAGTGTTCAGTTGATTTCCTTATGCAATCCTGTCCTGATAGTTCATTCTTAACGATTTGGTTGATGATGGGATGTGCTTCAAAGTTCCCCGGAGATAGGTTAAAGTTATCAATATGAGCAATTAAGACGAGTTCACTGATATTACTAGTTGCATAATCCATGACTGGTACAATGTCATAAGATTGTTCAGGTCTATTGGGTTAAGTTATGCTTAAGAATGTTTAGCAACGGCAGTAAAGTGGTTCTTGCGTATCAACTGTCTGTCATTTTTTGATAGCTTCTCTATCAACCTTATAATATGCCTACTACAGATCCATAAATGCTACATACAAATCCATCTGTTTTTCTAAGTATTGCTCACTTTCTTTAAAGCAAATACTTGATTCACATATTTGCTACCACTTATGAAACCACACTGCTCCTCCCTAATCTGATGTTCTGTACATGCCTTCACCCTCTCAATCAAAACCTTCCCATATAATATTCCTCCAGGAATTCTCAAGCTTATGCCTTGGTAATATGAGCACTCACCTTTACCTCCTTTGCCTTTGTACAATGGCACTATGCAGGCATTCCGCCAATCCTCATACATACAATGAATATCCTCACCAACCAGTCAACAACACAGTCACCCCCTTTCTTAATAAATTCTACTGCAATACCAACCAAATCCGCCGCCTTGTCGGAATTCGTCCTCCGCAAGGCTTTCACCACTTCTCTCTTAACCAAATATGGATGTTCTGGCTCTGAGTAAGACGAAGTTGAAGGATAAAGGGGAAGAATGGTTTGGAAAAGTCTTGTGAGTAAAGTCAGGTGTTGATGAGACCAGATAAACATCGACGCCAGTTGCATACATCCGCTCTCCAGTTGTAATATACAATGCACTGAAAACAGAGACTACCGTCCACATCCAAGCAACACAGACTGTTCCAGGGTTTACCATATTATATGAGGCATGGAACTGAGAGGACACCGTTTCTAATATGACATCGATCCAATTCCTTCTATCCCATGCACACCTCTTGCCCAGCTAAATGTTAAGGCCCCGATAACCCCAAAGCCTCCTTTACTCCATCTCCCACTTGCTTTCCTTCTCCCTTCTCTTTCCTTCGCTCCTGAAAAGTAGATCGTTTTAGACAGTCTTTTTATCTCATTTCGCTCAGATGTTTGAACCATATGAGCTTACCCTGATCAACTTTTTCAGTCAGGCTGCCCCTATTAGCAAACTCTCCCTTTCGCTGTTATTCCATACACGATCAATCCTTTACACTTTTGATAATGCATTTCCAACGTGTCCATCCTCTGCTATACTCTTGCATTCACTGTTCAAGATACGTCCATACAACAGTGCAAAGGCTACCATACCTTCAGACACAACCCTCTTTGCCTTAACAGACACTGACTATCCCACCTCACACTCCCAGATGCAACCAGGACCTGAGCCTCAAGGTTCCATCCGTTTCCATGTCTACTCCCAGGTACGTTAAGCACTCCATTTCCTCCAGGTTCATTCATACTTATGCTAAATCCATCCTGTTTCAATCCCTAGCAGAACCTCTATACTTTTGTTGATGAATACTTCCAACTTTCCTTTCACATATAGTTCCGTTTACCAACTTTCGGGACCACTTCCCCGGAGTCAATCACCAGAGTCGTGTTATTTGCTAACAGCAGTTGGCTCACATCTCATGTCCGTCCACCCCTTGCGTATAGTAGACCATTCTCTTACCCTAAGACTATTGCAATTACGGTAAGATCAAGCATCAGTGACGCATATGACCCCAAGAACCCTATCAAAGGGCTGTTGCAGCTTCAAGACTGTGCTATGTCTAGCAGCAAGGGAATGATGCACCTTTTAGGGTGAGAAACTCCTCAACGACAACCTCTTTTCGTCCACTAATGATGATACAGCTTCACCGAAGACGATCTTTCGCTCAGAGCGCAAGCACATACAATATAGACAAGTAGAGATACTGAATTTTCTGAGGAATACTTACTCTCAAGTTTTAAGAATTTCAATGTTGAAATATAATTGGATACGTGTATGTCATATACCTTATATCAATATCTTTGTGATAACTTCTTATTTATAAAGTAAACTGGTTGGAACGCCAAGATAATTAACTGCCACACTGGTAAACAGAGAGGTTATGACGTAAAGTTCAGCTTGAAAGCTGTTGACAACTTTCCAACACCTTAGAGCTCCAGTATCGAGGACGAAGTTCAAGAAACTGAAAATTCCATTCCGCATATTGAGATCTGTTTCAAACTATCAGATGCAAAGGTATCACTCTGGGTCTTCTGTGCCATTCACGTTAGTATCCTTCTCTCTTAAATATATTTATCAAATCTCTTAAGCAGGCTGGCTTACTTTGCTTTTGGAATTCACTGCATTTTGTTTAATTAACCAAAGTTCGTACTTCATTCAGGAATATCTGAATTCCAAACAGCTTTTGCCCGGTTACATCTACAATTTCTTTTTTCGTGCAGTGACGCCCAAACTCACGTCAGTATAGGTTATATAGGCTGTTGTAGAATTAAGGAGAAGCTCACATCAAAATATAACATAAGGCTGTGAATAGGTTTTACTCATTCTGGGTTGTGAGTCCGTGAGGTAAGTCTATATAGAAGTTCGAGGTTGAGTCATACGCCAATGCAGAAGAAAACTTAACTTCATCACAACAACTTGAGTATGTAGCAGTTTCCTTTCTCCTTCTGCACAACTGTCTGTTGGTGCAACAGACACACTCTAGATCCAGAGTTAAGAATGACCCTCCTTTCAGCGATCACCTTCAGGTGTCCTGTCTTATCAAAAAAAAAAGGAAAGGTAAACAATCTTATCCGCCCTGCTCGGCCTAGAACAGTGAGTGAGCAAAGGTCACCAAAATGGTGGCCGTAGCCCACGCTCGAGCATACGAACACGGTGCACACAACAGTATGTTAAGTCTGCAGTAAAGTTTCTGTTTTCCAGTACCAGCAATACACGTTTCTGTATATCTGACGGTCTGCACACACCACTTCCATTTGTGTAGAGGAATCACCACTTCTGCGTACGTAGTGGGATGTGATCAGTTCATGATGGCACCAGCTGCAGCGTCCAACACGGTACATATTCCATCGTGTTTGGAGGCTCTGCTTCCTCTGCACCATCCATTTTCTTCCTCTGACGCCTCGTAATGCATTAAGGAGAGATGCGTGAAGGCAATTTCCATGCTCAATTTATCTGTGTTATATCGCGTCTATAATGTTAACCCGGAGCAGACACGAGGGACAGACGCAGCGATTTGTCAGAGAGAGAGAGAGAGAGAGAGAGAGAGAGAGAGAGAGAGAGAGAGAGAGAGAGAGAAGCAATATAGATATACACAAGGATGAATATGTCTATACTTTTGTCTATCTATCTATCTATCTCTCTATCCATCTATCTATCTATCTATCTATCTATCTATCTATCTATCTATCTATCTATCTATATATATATATATATATATATATATATATATATATATATATATATATATATATATTATATTTTCTTTTTTTATTTTGCTTTGTCGCTGTCTCATGCATTTGCGAGGTAGCGCAAGGAAAAAGACGAAAGAAATGGCCCAACCCACCCCCATACACATGTATACACATACACGTCCCCACACGCAAATATACATACCCATATATCTCAATGTACACATATATATATACACACACAGACATATACATATATACACATGCACACAATTCACACTGTCTGCCTTTAATCATTTCCATCACCACCTCGCCACACATGGAATAACGTCCCCCTCCCCCTCATGTGTGCGAGGTAGCGCCAGGAAAAGACAACAAAGGCCCTATTCGTTCACACTCAGTCTCTAGCTGCCATGCAATAATGCACCGAAACCACAGCTCCCTTTCCACATCCAGGCCTCACAGACCTTTCCATGGTTTACCCCAGACGCTTCACATGCCCTGATTCAATCCATTGACAGCACGTCGACCCCGGTATACCACATCGAATCAATTCACTCTATTCCTTGCCAGCCTTTCACCCTCCCGCATGTTCAGGCCCCGATCACTCAAAATCTTTTTCAATCCATCTCTCCACCTCCAATTGGGTCTCCCACTTCTCCTCGTTCCCTCCACCTCCGACACATATATCATCTTGGTCACTCTTTCCTCACTCATTCTCTCCATGTGCCCAAACCATTTCAAAACACCCGCTTCTGCCCTCTCAACCACGCTCTTTTTATTTCCACACATCTCTCTTACCCTTACATTACTTACTCAATCAAACCACCTCACACCACATATTGTCCTCAAACATCTCATTTCCAGCACATCCACCCTCCTGCGCACTACTCTATCCATGGCCCACGCCTCGCAACCATACAACATTGTTGGAACCACTATTCCTTCAAACATACTCATTTTTGCTTTCCGAGATAATGTTCTCGACTTCCACACATTCTTCAAGGCTCCTAGGATTTTCGCCCCCTCCTCCACCCTATGATTCACTTCCGCTTCCATGGTTCCATCCGCTGCCAGATCCACTCCCAGATATCTAAAACACTTTACTTCCTCCAGTGTTTCTCCATTCAAACTTACCTCCCAATTGACTTGACCCTAAACCCTACTGTACCTAATAACCTTGCTCTTACTCACATTTCCTCTTAACTTTCTTCTTTCACACACTTTACCAAACTCAGTCACCAGCTTCTGCAGTTTCTCACATGAATCAGCCACCAGCACTGTATTATCAGCGAACAACATCTGACTCACTTCCCAAGCTCTCTCATACACAACAGACTTCATACTTGCCACTCTTTCCAAAACTCTTGCATTCACCTCCCTAACAACCCCATCCATAAACAAATTAAACAACCATAGAGACATCACACACCCCTGCCGCAAACCTACATTCACTGAGAACCAATCATTTTCCTCTCTTCCTACACGTATACATGCCTTACATCCTCGATAAAACTTTTAACTACTTCTAACAACTTGCCTCCCACACCATATATTCTTAGTACCTTCCGCAGAGCATCTCTATCAACTCTATCATATGCCTTCTCCAGATCCATAAATGCTACATACAAATCCATTTGTATATATATATATATATATATATATATATATATATATATATATATATATATATATATATATATAGAATGTGTGGAAGTCGAGAACATTATCTCGGAAAGCAAAAATGGGTATGTTTGAAGGAATAGTAGTTCCAACAATGTTGTATGGTTGCGAGGCGTGGGCTATGGATAGAGTTGTGCGCAGGAGGATGGATGTGCTGGAAATGAGATGTTTGAGGACAATGTGTGGTGTGAGGTGGTTTGATCGAGTAAGTAACGTAAGGGTAAGAGAGATGTGTGGAAATAAAAAGAGCGTGGTTGAGAGAGCAGAAGAGGGTGTTTTGAAGTGGTTTGGGCACATGGAGAGAATGAGTGAGGAAAGATTGACCAAGAGGATATATGTGTCGGAGGTGGAGGGAACGAGGAGAAGAGGGAGACCAAATTGGAGGTGGAAAGATGGAGTGAAAAAGATTTTGTGTGATCGGGGCCTGAGCATGCAGGAGGGTGAAAGGAGGGCAAGGAATAGAGTGAATTGGAGCGATGTGGTATACCGGGGTTGACGTGCTGTCAGTGGATTGAATCAAGGCATGTGAAGCGTCTGGGGTAAACCATGGAAAGCTGTGTAGGTATGTATATTTGCGTGTGTGGACGTATGTATATACATGTGTATGGGGGGGGGGGGGGGTTGGGCCATTTCTTTCGTCTCTTTCCTTGCGCTACCTCGCAAACGCGGGAGACAGCGACAAAGTATAAAAAAAAAAAAATATATATATATATATATATATATATATATATATATATATATATATATATATATATATATATATATATATATATATATATATATGTATATATATGTATATATATATATATATATATATATATATATATATATATATATATATATATATATATATATATATATATATATATATATATATATATATATATATATATATATATATATATATATATATATATATATATATATATATATATATATATATATATATATATATATATATATATATATATATATAATTCTATTTTATTTCGTTATACTTGATCACCGTTTCCAGCGTTAGCGAGGTACATAAACGCCCATACTCACATGTATACATACATATACAAATACATTTCAACAAATACACATATTCATACGTATACAAACACATACACAGATATATACGTGTATACACATATACATATTCATATTTGCTTCCATTCATTCCTGACACTACCACGCCCCACAAGAAATAGCATCGCTGCCCCCTGCTTCAGCGGGGTAGCGCCAGGAAATCAGACTAAAAGGTCACATTAGCTCACGCTGTCTTAGCTGTCATGTGTAATGCACCGAAACCACAGACCCCACAGACCTTTTCATGGTTTACCACAGACGTTTCACGTGTCCTGGTTCAGTCCATTGACAGCACGTCGACCCCTGGTATACAGTATCATTCCGTTTCACTCTATTCCTTGCATACTTCTCACCCTCCTGTATGTTCGGGCCTCGAGCGTGCAAAATCTTTTTCACGCCATTTTCCACCTCCAGTTTGGTCTCCCGCTTCTCGCTGACATGCATCCTCTTCGTCAATTTTTCCTCACTCATTTTTTCAACACAGCCTCTTCTGCTCTCTCAACCACACTCTTTATTTCCACACATCTGTTATCTTTTCATTACTTACTCGATTAAACCACCTCACACCACATACTGTCCTCAAACATTTCATTTCCAACGTATCCACCCTCCTTCGCACAACGCTATATATAGCCAGTGCCTAGTAACCATTCAATACTGTTGGGACTACCATTCCTTCAAACGTACTCATTTTTGCTCTCCGAGATAATGTCCTCTCTTTCCACACATTTTTCATCGCTTCCAGAATCTTTGTGCCCTTCCATGGATCCATCCGCTGCCAAGTCCACTCCCAGGTATCTAAAGCACTTCACTTACTCCAATTTTTCTTCATTCAAACTTACAACCCAACTATCGTATCCCTAAACCTGATATCCTTGCTCTTATTCACATTTGCCTTCAACTTTCTTCTTTAACATACTCTTCTAAACACAGTTAACAACTTCTGCAGTTTCCCACTTGAATCAGCTACCAATGAAGCATCAGTGGCAAACAACAACTGACTTACTTCCCAGGCCCTCTTATCCCAGCAGACTGTGTACTAACACCTTTCTCCCAGACTCTTGCATTTACGTCCCTCACACCCAATCCATAAACAAAGTAAAAGACCGTGGTGACATCACACTTCCCTGCCACAGACAGACCTTCAACTGGAAACATTCACTCCCCTCTCATCCTATTTGTACGCACGTCTTACAACTTCTCTGTCTCTAACAACTTAAACACCATGTATTCTTAAGACCTTCCATCCTATCATATGCCTTCTCCAGATCCATAAATGTCATATAGAAATCCACTTGTTTTTCTAAGTATTTGTTTCACAAATTCTTCAATTCTTCTGTAACTGCCTTCGCCTTCTCAATCGATGCCATCTAAACATACGTTGAATGTCTTCAACAACCAATCAACAACACATTCGCCCTCTTTCTTAATAAAGTAATCTACAATATATATTAGTATCCAATAATGGTAAGATTCCTTTCCTTGATGTAATGGCTAGTGCCATAACAGGATTATTCGTCACCGAAGTTTACAGAAAACCCACCAACCCAGGTATATGTATGACTGGAATAAGTGAATGCACTCAAAATTACAAGAGGAGTGTCATTCGTGCATACGGGAGGAGAGAGATTAAGGTATATCTGACGTGGGAACTTGTATACCAAGAACTCCGACATGTCCGGCAAATGTTAATTAACAGTGGATATCCAAATAATGAATTTGATACCATTATGAACAACATGCTAGAGCAACATCTCGTAGCGAACAGACAACCTCAACGTGACAACACTAAAGTTTACTACATGAACAAACTTATTACAACATATCGAAAGGACGAGAAGGTCGTACGAGATATTGTGGCCAGAAGCTACAAACCGATTGACGAAGACATAGATATCAGTTTGATAATATACTACAACAATCCGACAACATGTTCGCTTATAATGACAACATAGTGGGTTGCTCTGGAAGTTTGAAACGTACCGATGTGGTATGTGAGTACCGATGCAATATTTGAACTGTCAAACTCAGCCACATAAACTACATTGGGCATACAACAAGCACTTTGAGCCACCGCTTATCGCTTCACTTACAATAAGGTGGAATCAAGCAAGATCATGAACAAAAACATGGGACGTGCCTAACGAGGGAGATTGTAGTGAATAACGCCAAAATCATTACCAGTTGCAGTGATCGGAAGAGAGAACAGACATTAGAAGCCAATTATATCAGAGAAAAAGCACCTATCATTAGCATCCAGACAAACATGACCACACCATACAACTCTTTGATGGCCTGCCAATAAGACGTAGACCTAATGCCGTTTTAGGACTAGTGAAACACGTCACTGACCAGTCACAAGCTACAGAGGCCGCCATTTCAGAACACGGCGCTGACTAACCCGGTCCTAGGTTACGAAGTTCAAAAAGAATCAGACGAACCCGACGTTATCTTAGCTCCACATGCGAACAATAACGGTCTTGCTTAGCCCAACTTAGTGCATTTAGTGATGGACTTTACATTCCCGCCTTGTTTAATGTTGTCCCTCTATGTTTCCTCATTGTAAGTTTTCCTATAATTCTGTTTCCATATTTTGTATTTAGGCTTTAACTCACTTCCCGTTATGATGTTGATTTGTATCGCTTTTAGTTTTTTCCTTTCCTGTTTTGTGCTACGTCCTGTGGTTTTCCGAGTTTGTTTCCTATATACATATTGCTTGTATGTTACATTACATATCCAAGTTTTGTGACGGTTTATTTTAAATTTTTCAAAATTCCTGATAATGCCTCGGTGAAGGCGAAAGCTTGACTGAAATAATATGAATAATTTTGGGCAACAGGTGCTTAAGCACCAACTTCATAGCGAATTAATATTGAGAAAGCTAGAGAACATAATAAAGATCAAAAACTCGAAATATGCTGCCGTATTCAATTTCATGTAAATGAATGAAAACTGCTCCCAGTTTGCACACACACACACACACACACACACACACACAGACACACACACACACACACACACACACACACACACACACACACACACACACACACACACACACACTCATATATATACATTATATATATATATATATATATATATATATATATATATATATATATATATATATATATTTTTTTTTTTTTTTATTTTGCTTTGTCGCTGTCTCCCGCGTTAGCGAGCTAGCGCAAGGAAACAGACGAAATAATGGCCCAACCCACCCACATACACATGTATATACATACAAGTCCACACACAGCACATATACATACCTATACATCTAAATGTATACATATATATACACACACAGACATATACATATATACCCATATACATGATTCATACGGTCTGCCTTTATTTATTCTCGTCGCCACCACGCCACACATGGAATAACAACACTCTCCCCCCGCATGTGTGCGAGGTAGCGCTAGGAAAAGACAACAAAGGCCCCATTCGTTCACACTCAGTCTCTAGCTGTCATGTAATAATGCACCGAAACCACAGCTCCCTTTCCATATTCAAGCCCCAGAGAACTTTCCATAGTTTACCCTAGACGCTTCACATGTCCTGGTTCAATCCACTGACAGCACGTCAACCCCGGTATACCACATCGATCCAATTCACTCTATTCCTTGCCCTCCTTTCACCCTCCTGCATGTTCAGGCCCCAATCACACAAAATCTTTTTCACTCCATCTTTCCACCTCCAATTTGGTCTTCCACTTCTCCTCGTTCCCTAAACCTCTGACAGATATATACTCTTGGTCAATCTTTCCTCACTCATTCTCTCCATGTGACCAAACCATTTCAAAACACCCTCTTCTGCTCTCTCAACTACACTCTTATCATTCCGACACATCTCTCTTACACTATTATTACTTACTCGATGAAACCACCTCAAACCACATATTGTCCTCAAACATCTCATTTCCAGCACAAGCACCCTCCTGCGCACAACTCTATCCATAGCCCAGGCCTCGCAACCATACAACATTGTTGGAACCACTATTCCTTCAAACATACCCATTTCTGCTTTCCGAGATAATATTCTCGACTTCCACACATTCTTCAAGGCTCCCAGAATTTTCGCCCCCTCCCCCACCCTATGATTCACTTCCGCTTCCATGGTTCCATCCGCTGCCAGATCCACTCCCAGATATCTAAAACACTTCACTTCCTCCAGTTTTTCTCCATTCAAACCTACCTCTCAACTGACTTGTCCCTCAACCCTACTGTTCCTAATAACCTTGCTCTTATTTACATTTACTTTCAGCTTTCTTCTTTCAAACACTTTACCAAACTCAGTCACTAGCTTCTGCAGTTTCTCACATGAATCAGCCACTAGCGTTCTATCATCAGCGAAGAACAGCTGACTCACTTCCCAAGCTCTCTCATCCACAACAGACTACATACTTGCTCCTCTTTCCAAAAGTCTTGCATTCACCTCCCTAACAACCCCATCCATAAACAAATTAAACAACCATGGAGACATCACACACTCCTGCCGCAAACCTACATCCACTGAGAACCAATCACTTTCCTCTCTTCCTACATGTACACATGCCTTACATCCTCGATAAAAACTTTTCACTGCTTCTAACAACTTGCCTCCCACACCATATATTCTTAATACCTTCCACAGAACATCTCCATCACCTCTATCATATGCTTTCTCCAGATTCATAAATGCTACATACAAATCCATTTGCTTTTCTAAGTATTTCTCACATACATTCTTCAAAGCAAACACCTGATCCACACATCCTCTACCACTTCTGAAACCAGAGAGCTCTTCCCCAATCTGGTGCTCTGTACATGCCTTCACCCTCTCAATCAATACCCTCCCATATAATTTACCAGGAATACCCAACAAACTTATACCTATGTAATTTGGGCACTCACTCTCATCCCCTTTGCCTTTGTACAATGGCACTATGCACGCATACCGCCATCCTCAGGCATCTCACCATGAATCATACGTACATTAAATAACCTTACCAACCAGTCAACAATAGTGTCACCTCCTTTTTTGATAAATTGCACTGCAATACCATCCAAACCTGCTGCCTTGCCGGCTTTCATCTTCCGCAAAGCTTTTACTACCTCTTCTCTGTTTAACAAATCATTTTAAACAACCCTCTCACTTTGCACACCACCTCGACCAAAACACCCTATATCTGCCACTCTTATCATCAAACACATTCAACAAACCTTCAAAATGCTCACTCCATCTCCTTCTCACATTACCACCACTTGTTATCACCTACCCATTAACTCCTTCACTGAAGTTCCCATTTGTTCCCTTGTCTTACGCACTTTATTTACCTCCTTCCAAAACATCGTTTTATTCTCCCTAAAATTTAATGATACTCTCTCACCCCAACTCTCATTTGCCATCTTTTTCATCTCTTGCACCTTTCTCTTGACCTCCTGCCTCTTTCTTTTATATATCTCCCACTAATTTGCATTTTTCCCTGCAAAAATCGTCCAAATGCCTCTCTCTTCTCTTTCACTAATAATCTTACTTCTTCATCCCACCACTCACTACCCTTTCTAATCTGCCCAACTCCCACGCTTCACATGCCACAAGCATCTTTTGCGCAAGCCATCACTGCTTCCCTAAATACATCCAATTCCTCCCCCACTCCCCTTACGTCCTTTGTTCTCACCTTTTTCCATTCTGTATTCGGTCTTTCCTGGTACATCCTCACACAAGTCTCCTTCCCAAGCTCACTTACTCTCACCACTCTCTTCACCCCCAACATTCTCTCTTCTTTTCTGAAAGCCTCTACAAATCTTCACCTTTGCCTCCACAAGATCATGATCAGATATCCCTCCAGTTGCACGATTGGTTCTCAGTGAATGTTGGTTTGCGGCAGGGGTGTGTGAATTCTCCATGGTTGTTTTAATTTGTTTTTGGATGGGGTTGTTAGGGAGTTGAATGCAATAGTTTTGGAAAAAAGGCCAAGTATGCAGTCTGTTGTGGATGAGAGAGCTTGGGACGTGAGTCAATTGTTGTTCGCTGATGATTCAGCGCTAGTGGGTGATTCGTGTGAGAAACTGCAGCTGGTGACTGAGTTTGGTAAAGTTTGTGAAAGAGAGAGCTGAAAGTAAATGTGAATAAAAGCAAGGTTATTAGGTACAGTAGGGTTGAGGGACGAGTCAACTGGGAGGTAAGTCTGAATGGAGAAAAACTGGAGGAATTGAAGTGTTTTAGATATCTGGGAGTGGATGTGGGAGCGGATGGACCCTTGGAAGCGGAAGTGAATCATAGGGTGGGGGAGGGGGGGTGAAAGTTCTGGGAGCGTTGAGAAATGTGTGGAAGTCAGAACGTTATCTAGGGAAGTAAAAATGGGTATGTTTGAAGGAATAATGGTTCCAACAACGTTGTATGATTGCGAGGCGTGGGCTATAAATAGAGTTGTGTGGGCGAGGGTGGTGTCCTGGTGGTTTGAGGTGGTTTGATCGAGTAAGTAATGAAAGGGTAAGACAGATTTGTGATAATAAAAAGAGTGTGGTTGAGAGAGCAGAAGAGAGCGTTTTGAAATGAATTAGTCACATGGAGCTAATGAATGAGGAAAGATTGACCAAAAGTATATATGTGTCAGAGGTGGAGGGAACGAGAAGAAGTGGGAGACCAAATTGGAGGTGGAAAGATGGAGTGAAAATTATTTTGAGTGATCGGGGCCTGACCATGCAGGAGGGTGAAAGACGTGCAAGGAATAGAGTGAATCGAAACGATGTTTTATACCGGGGTCGAAGTGCTGTCATTGGATTGAATCAGGGCATGTGAAGCGTCTGGGGTAAACGTTGGAAAGTTTGGTGAGGCCTGGATGTGGAAAGGGAGCTGTGGTTTCGGTGCATTATACATGACAGCTAGAGACTGAGTGTGAACGAAGGAGGCCTTTGTTGTCTTTTCGTAGCGCTGCCTCTCGCACATGATGGGAGGGGGGGTTGTCATTTCATGTGTGGCGGGGTGGCGACGAGAAGTAATAAGGGCAGACAGTATGAATTATGTACATGTGTCTATATGTATATGTCTCTCTATGTATATATATGTATATGTTGAGATATATAGATAAGTATATATGCGTATGTGGACGTGTATGTATATACATGTGTATGTGGGTTGGTTGGGCCAATCTTTCGTCTGTTTCCTTGCGATACCTCGCTAACGCGGGAGACAGCGACAAAGTATATATATATATATATATATATATATATATATATATATATATATATATATAAGTATATATATACGTATAATATATAGATATATAATATATATGTAATATATATAAAAATATATATATATATATATATATAAATATATATATATATATATATATATATATATATATTTTTTTTTTTTTTTCTTTGTCGCTGTCTCCCGCGTTTGCGAGGTAGCGCAAGTAAACGGACGAAAGAAATGGCCCAACCCACCCCCATACACATGTATATACATACGTCCACACACGCAAATATACATACCTACACAGCTTTCCATGGTATACCCCAGACGCTTCACATGCCCTGATTCAATCCACTGACAGCACGTCAACCCCGGTATACCACATCGATCCAATTCACTCTATTCCTTGCCCTCCTTTCACCCTCCTGCATGTTCAGGCCCCGATCACAAAAAATCTTTTTCACTCCATCTTTCCACCTCAAATTTGGTCTCCCACTTCTCCACGTTCCCTCCACCTCCGACACATATATCCTCTTGGTCAATCTTTTCTCACTCATTCTCTCCATGTGCCCAAACCATTTCAAAACACCCTCTTCTGCTCTCTCAACCACACTCTTTTTATTTCCACACATCTCTCTTACCCTTACGTTACTTACTCAATCAAACCACCTCACAGCACACATTGTCCTCAAACATCTCATTTCCAGAACATCCATCCTCCTGCGCACAACTCTATCCATAGCCCACGCCTCGCAACAATACAACATTGTTGGAACCACTATTCCTTCAAACATACCCATTTTTGCTTTCCCAGGTAATGTTCTCGACTTCCACACATTCTTCAAGGCTTCCTGGATTTTCGCCCCCTCCCCCACCCTATGATCCACTTCCGCTTCCATGGTTCCATCCGCTGCCAGATCCACTCCCAGATATCTAAAACACTTCATTTCCTCCAGTTTTCTCCATTCAAACTAACCTCCCAATTGACTTGACCCTCAACCCTACTGTACCTAATAACCTTGCTCTTATTCACATTTACTCTTAACTTTCTTCTTTCACACACTTTACCAAACTCAGTCACCAGCTTCTGCAGTTTCTCACATGAATCAGCCACCAGCGCTGTATCATCAGCGAACAACAACTGACTCACTTCCCAAGCTCTCTCATCCACAACAGACTTCATACTTGCCCCTCTTTCCAAAACTCTTGCATTCACCTCCCTAACAACCCCATCCATAAACAAATTAAACAACCATGGAGACATCACGCACCCCTGCCGCAAACCTACATTCACTGAGAACCAATCACTTTCCCCTCTTCCTACACGTACACATGCCTTACATCCTCGATAAAAACTTTTCACTGCTTCTAACAACTTGCCTCCCACACCATATATTCTTAATACCTTCCACTGAGCATCTCTATCAACTCTATCATATGCCTTCTCCAGATCCATAACTGCTACATACAAATCCATTTGCTTTTCTAAGTATTTCTCACATACATTCTTCAAAGCAAACACCTGATCCACACATCCTCTACCACTTCTGAAACCACACTGCTCTTCCCCAATCTGATGCTCTGTACATGCCTTCACCCTCTCAATCAATACCCTCCCATATAATTTACCAGGAATACTCAACAAACTTATACCTGTGAAATTTGAGCACTCACTCTTATCCCCTTTGCCTTTGTACAATGGCACTATGCAAGCATTCCGGCAATCCTCAGGCACCTCACCATGAGTCATACATACATTAAATAACCTTACGAACCAGTCAATAATACAGTCAATCACTTTTTTAATAAATTCCACTGCAATACCATTCAAACCTGCTGCCTTGCCGGCTTTCATCTTCCGCAAAGCTTTTACTACCTCTTCTCTGTTTACCAAATCATTTTCCGTAACCCTCTCACTTTGCACAACACCTCGACCAAAACACCCTATATCTGCCACTCTATCATCAAACACATTCAACAAACCTTCAAAATACTCACTCCATCTCTTTCTCACATCACCACTACTTGTTATCACCTCCCCATTTGCGCCCTTCACTGAAGTTCCCATTTGCTCCCTTGTCTTACGCACTTTATTTACCTCCTTCCAGAACATCTTTTATTCTTCCATAAATTTAATGATACTCTCTCACCCCAACTCTCATTTGCCCTCTTTTTCACCTCTTGCACCTTTCTCTTGACCTCCTGTCTCTTTCTTTTATACATCTCCCACTCAATTGCATTTTTTCCCTGCAAAAATCGTCCAAATGCCTCTCTCTTCTCTTTCACTAATAATCTTACTTCTTCATCCCACCACTCACCACCCTTTCTAATCAACCCACCTCCCACTCTTCTCATGCCACAAGCATCTTTTGCGCAATCCATCACTGATTCCCTAAATACATCCCATTCCTCCCCCACTCCCCTTACCTCCTTTGATCTCACCTTTTTCCATTCTGTATTCAGTGTCTTCTGGTACTTCCTCACACAAGTCTCCTTCCCAAGCTCACTTACTCTCAACGCCCTCTTCACCCCAAGATTCACGCTTCTTTTCTGAAAACCCATACAAATCTTCACCTTAGCCTCCACAAGATAATGATCACACATCCCTCCAGTTGCACCTCTCAGCACATTAACATCCAAAAGTCTCTCTTTCGCGCGCCTCTCAATTAACACGTAATCCAATAACGCTCTCTGGCCATCTCTCCTACTTACATGCGTATACTTATGTATATCTCGCTTTTTAAACCAGGTATTCCCAATCACCAGTCCTTTTCCAGCACATAAATCTACAAGCTCTTCACCATTTCCATTTAGAACACTGAACACCCCATGTATACCAATTATTCCGTCAACTGCCAAATTACTCACCTTTGCATTCAAATCACCCATCACTATAACCCGGTCTCGTGCGTCAAAACCACTAACACACTCATTCAGCTGTTCCCAAAACACTTGCCTCTCATGATCTTTCTTCTTATGCCCAGGTGCATATGCACCAATAATCACCCCTCTCTCTCCATCAACTTTCAGTTTTACCCATACTAATCGAGAATTTACTCTCTTACATTCTATCACATACTCCCACAACTCCTGTTTCAGGAGTACTGCTACTCCTTCCCTTGCTCTTGTCCTCTCACTAACCCCTGACTTTACTCCCAAGACATTCCCAAACCACTCTTCCCCTTTACTCTTGAGCTTCGTTTCACTCAGAGCCAAAACATCCAGGTTCCTTTCCTCAAACATACTACATATCTCTCCTTTTTTCACATATATATATATATATATATATATATATATATATATATATATATATATATATATATATATATATATATATATATATATATATATATGTATATATATATATATATATATATATATATATATATATATATATATATATATATATATATATATATATATATATATATATATATATATACATGGCATAAGAAGAGTGGGAGGTGGGTTGATTAGAAAGGGTACTGAGTGGTGGGATGAAGAAGTAAGATTATTAGTTAAAGAGAAGAGAGAGGCATTTGGACGATTTATGCAGGGAAAAATGCAATTGATTGGGAGATGTATAAAAGAAAGAGACAGGAGGTCAAGAGAAAGGTGCAAGAGGTGAAAAAGAGGGCAAATGAGAGTTGGGGTGAGAGAGTATCATTAAATTTTAGGGAGAATAAAAAGATGTTCTGGAAGGAGGTAAGTAAAGTGCGTAAGACAAGGGAGCAAATGGGAACTTCAGTGAAGGGCGCAAATGGGGAGGTGATAACAAGTAGTGGTGATGTGAGAAGGAGATGGAGTGAGTATTTTGAAGGTTTGTTGAATGTGTTTGATGATAGAGTGGCAGATATAGGGTGTTTTGGTCTAGGTGTGTGGAAAGTGAGAGGGTTAGGGAAAAAGATTTGGTAAACAGAGAAGAGGTAGTAAAAGCTTTGCGGAAGATGAAAGCCGGCAAGGCAGCAGGTTTGGATGGTATTGCAGTGGAATTTATTAAAAAAGGGGGTGACTGTATTGTTGACTGGTTGGTAAGGTTATTTAATGCATGTATGACTCATGGTGAGGTGCCTGAGGATTGGCGGAATGCTTGCATAGTGCCATTGTACAAAGGCAAAGGGGATGAGAGTGAGTGCTCAAATTACAGAGGTATAACTTTGTTGAGTATTCCTGGTAAATTATATGGGAAGGTATTGATTGAGAGGGTGAAGGCATGTACAGAGCATCAGATTTGGGGGAAAAGCAGTGTGGTTTTAGAAGTGGTAGAGGATGTGTGGATCAGGTGTTTGCTTTGAAGAATGTATGTGAGAAATACTTAGAAAAGCAAATGGTTTGTATGTAGCATTTATGGATCTGGAGAAGGCATATGATAGAGTTGATAGAGATGCTCTGTGGAAGGTATTAAGAATATATGGTGTGGGAGGCAAGTTGTTAGAAGCAGTGAAAAGTTTTTATCGAGGATGTAAGGCATGTGTACGTGTAGGAAGAGAGGAAAGTGATTGGTTCTCAGTGAATGTAGGTTTGCAGCATTGGTGTGTGATGTCTCCATGGTTGTTTAATTTGTTCATGGATCGGGTTGTTAGGGAGGTGAATGCAATAGTTTTGGAAAGAGGGGCAAATATGGAGTCTGTTTGGATGAGAGAGCTTGGGTAGTGAGTCAGTTGTTGTTCGCTGATGATACAGCGCTGGTGGCTGATTCATGTGAGAAACTGCAGAAGCTGGTGACTGAGTTTGGTAAAGTGTGTGAAAGATGAAAGTTAAGAGTAAATGTGAATAAGAGCAAGGTTATTAGGTACAGTAGGGTTGAGGGTCAAGTCAATTGGGAGGTAAGTTTAAATGGAGAAAAACTGGACGAAGCAAAGTGTTTTAGATATCTGGGAGTGGATCTGGCAGCGGATGGAACCATGGAAGCGGAGGTGAATCATAGGGTGGGGGAGGGGGCGAAAATCCAGGGAGCCTTGAGGAATGTGTGGAAGTCGAGAACATTATCTCCGAAAGCAAAAATGGGTATGTTTGAAGGAATAGTGGTTCCAACAATGTTGTATGGTTGCTAGGCGTGGGCTATGGATAGAGTTGTGCGCAGGAGGGTGGATGTGCTGGAAATGAGATGTTTGAGGACAATATGTGGTGTGAGGTGGTTTGATCGAGTAAGTAACGTAAGGTTAAGAGAGATGTGTGGAAATAAAAAGAGCGTGGTTGAGAGAGCAGAAGAGTGTGTTTTGAAATGGTTTGGGCACATGGAGAAAATGAGTGAGGAAAGATTGACCAAGAGGATATATGTGTCGGAGGTGGAGGGAACGAGGAGAAGTGGGAGACCAAATTGGAGGTGGAAAGATGGAGTGAAAAAGATTATGAGTGATCGGGGCCTGAACATGCAGGAGGGTGAAAGGCGGGCAAGGAATAGAGTGAATTGGATCGATGTGGTATACCGGGGTTGACGTGCTGTCAGTGGATTGAATCAGGGCATGTGAAGCGTCTGGGGTAAACCATGGAAAGTTGTGTGGGGCCTGGATGTGGAAAGGGAGCTGTGGTTTTGGGCATTATTGCGTGACAGCTGGAGACTGAGTGTGAACGAATGGGGCCTTTGTTGTCTTTTCCTAGGGGAATGGTATTCCATGTGTGGCGAGGTGGCGATGGGAATGAATAGGGGCAGGCAGTGTGAATTGTGTGCATGGGTATATATGTATGTCTCTGTGTGTGTATATATATGTGTACATTGACATGTATAGGTATGCATATTTGCGTGTGTGGGCATGTGTGTGTGTACATTGTGTATGGGGGTGGGTTGTGCCATTTCTTTCGTCTGTTTCCTTGCGCTACCTCGCAAACGCGGGAGACAGCGACAAAGCAAAATAAAAAATATAGATGAATATATATTTTTGGGGCCATATTATCCCTGGGAATAGGGGAGAAAAAATACTTCCCACGCATTCCTCACGTGTCGTAGAAGGCGACTAAAGCGGACGGGAGCGGGGGGGCCGGAAACCCTCCCCTCCTTGTATTTTAATTTTCTAAAAGGGGAAACAGAAGAAGGAGTCACGAGAGAAGTGCTCATCCTCCTCGAAGTCTCAGACTGGGGTGTCTAAATATGTGTGGATGTAACCAAGATGAGAGAAAAGGAGAGATAGGTAGTATGTTTGAGGAAAGGAACCTAGATGTTTTGGCTCTGAGTGAAACGAAGCTCAAGGGTAAAGGGGAAGAGTGGTTCGGGAATGTCTTGGGAGCAAAGTCAGGGGTTAGTGAGAGGATAAGAGCAAGGGAAGGAGTAGCACTACTCCTGAATCAGGAGTTGTGGGAGTATGTGATAGAGTGTAAGAAAGTAAATTCTAGATTGATATGGGTAAAACTGAAAGTTGATGGAGAGAGATGGGTGATTATTGGTGCATATGCACCTGGGCATGAGAAGAAAGATCATGAAAGGCAAGTGTTTTGAGAGCAGCTGAATGACTGTGTTAGTGGTTTTGATGCACATGACCGGGTTATAGTGATGGGTGATTTGAATGCAAAGGTGAGGAATGTGGCAGTTGAGGGAATAATTGGTATACATGGAGTGTTCAGTGTTGTAAATGGAAATGGTGAAGAGCTTGTAGATTTATGTGCTGAAAAAGGACTGATGATTGGGAATACCTGGTTTAAAAAGAGAGATGTACATAAGTATACATATATAAGTAGGAGAGATGGCCAGAGAGCGTTATTGGATTACGTGTTAATAGACAGACGCACGAAAGAGAGACTTTTGGATGTTAATGTGCTGAGAGGTGTAACTGGAGGGATGTCTGATCATTATCTTATGGAGGCGAAGGTGAAGATTTGTGGGGGTTTTCAGAAAAGAACAGGGAATGTTGGGTGAAGAGAGTGGTAAAAGTAAGTGAGCTTGAAAAGGAGACTTGTGTGAGGAAGTACCAGGAGGAACTGAGTACAGAATGGAAAAAGGTGAGAACAAAGGAGGTAAGGGGAGTGGGGGAGGAATAGGATGTATTTAGGGAAGCAGTGATGGCTTGCGCAAAAAATGCTTGTGGCATGAGAAGCGTGGAGGTGGGTTGATTAGAAAGGGTAGTGAGTGGTGGGATGAAGAAGTAAGATTATTAGTGAAAGAGAAGAGAGAGGCATTTGGACGATTTATGCAGGGAAAAATGCAATTGATTGGGAGATGTATAAAAGAAAGAGACAGGAGGTCAAGAGAAAGGTGCAAGAGGTGAAAAAGAGGGCAAATGAGAGTTGGGGTGAGAGAGTATCATTAAATTTTAGGGAGAATAAAAAGATGTTCTGGAAGGAGGTAAGTAAAGTGCGTAAGACAAGGGAGCAAATGGGAACTTCAGTGAAGGGCGCAAATGGGGAGGTGATAACAAGTAGTGGTGATGTGAGAAGGAGATGGAGTGAGTATTTTGAAGGTTTGTTGAATGTGTTTGATGATAGAGTGGCAGATATAGGGTGTTTTGGTCTAGGTG
Organism: Panulirus ornatus; assembly: GCF_036320965.1. NCBI lineage: Eukaryota > Metazoa > Arthropoda > Malacostraca > Decapoda > Palinuridae > Panulirus > Panulirus ornatus. The sequence continues at coordinate 36,903,845 of NC_092227.1, read as the reverse complement.
TGTGCAAAGTGAGAGGGTTAGGGAAAAAGATTTGGTAAACAGAGAAGAGGTAGTAAAAGCTTTGCGGAAGATGAAAGCCGGCAAGGCAGCAGGTTTGGATGGTATTGCAGTGGAATTTATTAAAAAAGGGGGTGACTGTATTGTTGACTGGTTGGTAAGGTTATTTAATGCATGTATGACTCATGGTGAGGTGCCTGAGGATTGGCGGAATGCTTGCATAGTGCCATTGTACAAAGGCAAAGGGGATGAGAGTGAGTGCTCAAATTACAGAGGTATAACTTTGTTGAGTATTCCTGGTAAATTATATGGGAAGGTATTGATTGAGAGGGTGAAGGCATGTACAGAGCATCAGATTTGGGGGAAAAGCAGTGTGGTTTTAGAAGTGGTAGAGGATGTGTGGATCAGGTGTTTGCTTTGAAGAATGTATGTGAGAAATACTTAGAAAAGCAAATGGGTTTGTATGTAGCATTTATGGATCTGGAGAAGGCATATGATAGAGTTGATAGAGATGCTCTGTGGAAGGTATTAAGAATATATGGTGTGGGAGGCAAGTTGTTAGAAGCAGTGAAAAGTTTTTATCGAGGATGTAAGGCATGTGTACGTGTAGGAAGAGAGGAAAGTGATTGGTTCTCAGTGAATGTAGGTTTGCAGCATTGGTGTGTGATGTCTCCATGGTTGTTTAATTTGTTCATGGATCGGGTTGTTAGGGAGGTGAATGCAAGAGTTTTGGAAAGAGGGGCAAATATGGAGTCTGTTTGGATGAGAGAGCTTGGGTAGTGAGTCAGTTGTTGTTCGCTGATGATACAGCGCTGGTGGCTGATTCATGTGAGAAACTGCAGAAGCTGGTGACTGAGTTTGGTAAAGTGTGTGAAAGATGAAAGTTAAGAGTAAATGTGAATAAGAGCAAGGTTATTAGGTACAGTAGGGTTGAGGGTCAAGTCAATTGGGAGGTAAGTTTAAATGGAGAAAAACTGGACGAAGCAAAGTGTTTTAGATATCTGGGAGTGGATCTGGCAGCGGATGGAACTATGGAAGCGGAGGTGAATCATAGGGTGGGGGAGGGGGCGAAAACCCAGGGAGCCTTGAAGAATGTGTGGAAGTCGAGAACATTATCTCGAAAGCAAAAATGGGTATGTTTGAAGGAATAGTGGTTCCAACAATGTTGTATGGTTGCGAGGCGTGGGCTATGGATAGAGTTGTGCGCAGGAGGGTGGATGTGCTGGAAATGAGATGTTTGAGGACAATATGTGGTGTGAGGTGGTTTGATCGAGTAAGTAACGTAAGGTTAAGAGAGATGTGTGGAAATAAAAAGAGCGTGGTTGAGAGAGCAGAAGAGTGTGTTTTGAAATGGTTTGGGCACATGGAGAAAATGAGTGAGGAAAGATTGACCAAGAGGATATATGTGTCGGAGGTGAAGGGAACGAGGAGAAGTGGGAGACCAAATTGGAGGTGGAAAGATGGAGTGAAAAATATTATGAGTGATCGGGGCCTGAACATGCAGGAGGGTGAAAGGCGGGCAAGGAATAGAGTGAATTGGATCGATGTGGTATACCGGGGTTGACGTGCTGTCAGTGGATTGAATCAGGGCATGTGAAGCGTCTGGGGTAAACCATGGAAAGTTGTGTGGGGCCTGGATGTGGAAAGGGAGCTGTGGTTTTGGGCATTATTGCGTGACAGCTGGAGACTGAGTGTGAACGAATGGGACCTTTGTTGTCTTTTCCTAGGGGAATGGTATTCCATGTGTGGCGAGGTGGCGATGGGAATGAATAGGGGCAGGCAGTGTGAATTGTGTGCATGGGTATATATGTATGTCTCTGTGTGTGTATATATATGTGTACATTGAGATGTATAGGTATGCATATTTGCGTGTGTGGGCATGTGTGTGTGTACATTGTGTATGGGGGTGGGTTTTGCCATTTCTTTCGTCTGTTTCCTTGCGCTACCTCGCAAACGCGGGAGACAGCGACAAAGCAAAATAAAAAATATAGATGAATATATATTTTTGGGGCCATATTATCCCTAGGAATAGGGGAGAAAAAATACTTTCCACGCATTCCTCACGTGTCGTAGAAGGCGACTAAAGCGGACGGGAGCGGGGAGGCCGGAAACCCTCCCCTCCTTGTATTTTAATTATCTAAAAGGGGAAACAGAAGAAGGAGTCACGAGAGAAGTGCTCATCCTCCTCGAAGTCTCAGACTGGGGTGTCTAAATGTGTGTGGATGTAACCAAGATGAGAAAAAAGGAGAGATAGGTAGTATGTTTGAGGAAAGGAACCTAGATGTTTTGGCTCTGAGTGAAACGAAGCTCAAGGGTAAAGGGGAAGAGTGGTTTGGGAATGTCTTGGGAGCAAAGTCAGGGGTTAGTGAGAGGATAAGAGCAAGGGAAGGAGTAGCACTACTCCTGAATCAGGAGTTGTGGGAGTATGTGATAGAGTGTAAGAAAGTAAATTCTAGATTGATATGGGTAAAACTGAAAGTTGATGGAGAGAGATGGGTGATTATTGGTGCATATGCACCTGGGCATGAGAAGAAAGATCATGAAAGGCAAGTGTTTTGAGAGCAGCTGAATGAGTGTGTTATTGCTTTTGATGCACAAGACCGGGTTATAGTGATGGGTGATTTGAATGCAAAGGTGAGGAACGTGGCAGTTGAGGGAATAATTGTTATACATGGAGTGTTCAGTGTTGTAAATGGAAATGGTGAAGAGCTTGCAGATTTATGTGCTGAAAAAGGACTGATGATTGGGAATACCTGGTTTAAAAAGAGAGATATACATAAGTATACATATATAAGTAGGAGAGATGGCCAGAGAGCGTTATTGGTTTACGTGTTAATAGACAGACGCACGAAAGAGAGACTTTTGGATGTTAATGTGCTGAGAGGTGTAACTGGAGGGATGTCTGATCATTATCTTATGGAGGCGAAGGTGAAGATTTGTGGGGCTTTTCAGAAAAGAACAGGGAATGTTGGGTGAAGAGAGTGGTGAAAGTAAGTGAGCTTGAAAAGGAAACTTGTGTGAGGAAGTACCAGGAGGAACTGAGTACAGAATGGAAAAAGGTGAGAACAAAGGAGGTAAGGGGAGTGGGGGAGGAATAGGATGTATTTAGGGAAGCAGTGATGGCTTGCGCAAAAAATGCTTGTGGCATGAGAAGCGTGGGAGGTGGGTTGATTAGAAAAGGTAGTGAGTGGTGGGATGAAGAAGTAAGATTATTAGTGATAGAGAAGAGAGAGGCATTTGGACGATTTTTGCAGGGAAAAATGCAAATGAGTGGGAGAGGTATAAAAGAAAGAGGCAGGAGGTCAAGAGAAAGGTGCAAGAGGTGAAAAAGAGGGCAAATGAAAGTTGGGGTGAGAGAGTATCATTAAATTTTAGGGAGAATAAAAAGATGTTTTGGAAGGAGGTTAATAAAGTGCGTAAGACAAGGGAGCAAATGGGAACTTCAGTAAAGGGGGCAAATGGGGAGGTGATAACAAGTAGTGGTGATGTGAGAAGGAGATGGAGTTAGTATTTTGAAGGTTTTTTTGAATGTGTTTGATGATAGAGTGACAGATATAGGATGTTTTGGTCGAGGTGGTGTGCAAAGTGAGAGGGTTAGGGAAAATGATTTGGTAAATAGAGAAGAGGTAGTAAAAGCTTTACGGAAGATGAAAGCTGCCAAGGCAGCAGGTTTGGATAGTATTGCAGTGGAATTTATTAAAAAAGTTTGTGACTGTATTGTTGACTGGTTGGTGAGGTTATTTGATGTATGTATGATTCATGGTGAGGTGCCTGAGGATTGGCGGAATGCTTGCATAGTGCCATTGTACAAAGGTAAAGGGGATAATGGTGAGTGCTCCAATTACAGAGGTATAAGTTTGTTGAGTATTACTGGTAAATTATATGGGAGGGTATTGATTGAGAGGGTGAAGGATCAGATTGGAGAAGAGCAGTGTGGTTTCAGAAGTGGTAGAGGATGTGTGGATTAGGTGTTTGCTTTGAAGAATGTATGTGAGAAATACTTAGAAAAACAAATGGATTTGTATGTAGCATTTATGGATCTGGAGAAGGCATATGATAGAGTTGATAGAGATGCTCTGTGGAAGGTTTTAAGAATATGAGGTGTGGGAGGCAAGTTGTTAGAAGCAGTGAAAAGTTTTTATCGAGGATGTAAGGCATGTGTACGTGTAGGAAGAGAGGAAAGTGATTGGTTCTCAGTGAATGTGGGTTTGCGGCAGAGGTGTGTGATGTCTCCATGGTTGTTTAATTTGTTTTTGGATGAGGTTGTTAGGGAGGTGAATGCAAGAGTTTTGGAAAGAGGGGCAAGTATGCAGTCTGTTCTGGATGAGAGAGCTTGGGAAGTGAGTCAGTTGTTGTTCGCTGATGATACAGCGCTGGTGGCTGATTCATATGAGAAACTTCAGAAGCTAGTGACTGAGTTTGGTAAAGTGTGTGAAGAAGAAAGTTAAGAGTAAATGTGAATAAGAGCAAGGTTATTGGGTACAGTAGGGTTGAGGGTCAAGTCAATTGGGAGGTAAGTTTGAATGGAGAAAAACTGGAGGAAGTAAAGTGTTTTAGATAGCTGGGAGTGGATCTGATAGCGGATGGAACCATGGAAGCGGAAGTGAATCATAGGGTGGGGGAGGGGGCTAAAATCCTGGGAGCCTTGAAGAATGTTTGGAAGTCGAGAACATTATCTCGGAAAGCAAAAATGGGTATGTTTGAAGGAATAGTCGTTCAAACAATGTTGTATGGTTGCGAGGCGTGGGCTATGGATAGAGTTGTGCGGAAGGAGGGTGGATGTGCTGGAAATGAGATATTTGAGGACAATATGTGGTGTGAGGTGGTTTGATCGAGTAAGTAATGTAAGGGTAAGAGAGATGTGTGGAAATAAAAAGTGTGGTTGAGAGAGCCGAAGAGGGCGTTTTGAAATGGTTTGGGCACATGGAGAGAATGAGTGAGGAAAGATTGACCAAGAGGATATATGTGTCAGAGGTGAAGGGAACGAGGAGAAGTGGGAGACCAAATTGGAGGTGGAATGATGGAGTGAAAAAGATTTTGAGTGATCGGGGCCTGAACATGCAGGAGGGTGAAAGGTGTGCAAGGAATAGAGTGAATTGGAACGATGTGGTATACCGGGGTCGACGTGCTGTCAGTGGATTGAACCAGGGCATGTGAAGCGTCTGGGGTAAACCATTGAAAGTTATGTGGGGCCTGGATGTGGCAAGGGAGCTGTAGTTTCGGTGCATTATTACATGACAGCTAGAGACTGAGTGTGAACTAATGGGGCCTTTGGTTTCTTTTCCTAGCGCTACCTCGCACACATGAGGGGGGAGGGGTTTGTTATTCCATGTATGGTGAGGTGGCGATGGGAACAAATAAAGGCAGACAGTATGAATTATGTACATGTGTATATATGTATATGTCTGTGTGTGTATATATATGTGTACTTTGAGATGTATATGTATGTATATTTGCGTGTGTGGACGTGGATGTATATACATGTGTATGTGGGAGGGTTGGGCCATTCTTTCTTCTGTTTCCTTGCCCTACCTTGCTAACGCGGGAGACAGCGACAAAGCAAAATAAATAAATAAATAAATAAAATAAATAAATATATATATATATATATATATATATATATATATATATATATATATATATATATATATATATATATATATATATATATATATATATATATATATATATATATATATATATATATATATATATATATATATATATATATATATATATTATCCCTGGGGCTAGGGGAGAAAGAATACTTCCCACATATACCCTGCGTGTCGTAGAAGGCGACTAAAAGGTGAGGGATCGGGGGCCTGGAAATCCTTCCCTCTCGTTTTTAATTTTACAAAAGAAGGAACAGAAAAGGGGGCCTAGTGAGCCTAGTGAGGGTCCAGTCCTCTGCTCTAACCGCTATTTTCTGTATACATGCATCACTACATGTTTCACGAAGACGATCCGCCTCATCAGGTGCAAGCACTTACTAAAGATTTTAAATCCGAAAACAGACACAAATATTCCGTCTCTTCTCTGCCATTCTCGACTAAACACTGGCCTGACCGTTAAATGGAAGGTGAAGGATGCTATGTGTTTAAGGGGGGTTTTGTGTGTGTGTGTGTGTGTGTGTGTGTGTGTGTGTGTGTGTGTGTGTGAGTGTGTGTGTGTGAGTGTGTGTGTGTGTGTGTGTGTGTGTGTGTGTGTGTGTGTGTGTGTGTATGTGTGTGTGTGTGTGTGTGTGTGTGTGTGTGTGTGTGTGTGTATGTGTGTGTGTGTGTGTGTGTGTGTGTGTGTGTGTGTGTGTGTGTGGAGGTTTTCCGGAGTAACTATTTTTCTTATGTTATCGTTTATTGATAGTTTCTTTCATGATGATTGGTCTGATGCTAGGATGTGCTTTGAATGTACCTGGGGACAAATTGTAGTTCTTGGTATTAGCAATTAAGACAGATTCAATGACGTTAGGGGCAGCATGATCAGATGAAGGATACATGATGACTGTGTTAGCAATTACACGTTTGTGGTCATCTCTGCCTACTGGATGGCTGTGTCAGTAACATCTCTTAGTTATCATCTTAACGGTCTGGCTTTCAGTTGACGGCGTAAATACTCCCAATTTTCGCACAATCTGACTTACTTAATTCAAGGTCTTACTGGTAGTTATGTTGGACTGGAAGGCAACATTAAAAGCACAGTTTTTCGTACCTGTCTTACACTAGCTAAGTTAGGAGAATAGGGCAGCACTGAACACTTATATCTACCATTATTTTCCTAAATTTGGTTACCAGATGCATAAAATGTCCCCTTAACTTTCTAGTAAGCCTTATTCACAAAGCACTTAGGATAACATGACTGCCTAAAGATAAAACTTATATGACTACATTCATCTACCAGAGAGAGAGAGAGAGAGAGAGAGAGAGAGAGAGAGAGAGAGAGAGAGAGAGAGAGAGAGAGAGAGAGAGAGAGAGAGAGAGAGAGAGAGAGAGAGAGAGAGAGAATGATTGAAATGAAAGCGAGAAAAATCACTGGAGGAACACACAAGTTCTGAAGTAACATAAAATGTATGACTTAAGACTCCAGGTGGTTATCTTCTTCCTGGGGTAGATGACGTCTCCAGCATCGTCCATGCAGGCACAACATACTGACGGGGACAAAAATATTTTTCTTTCCTGAGCGTATCTATTGTTTTAGAGTTTACTGCATGGTGGGACAGGGGGTGGGGACCCCTTTCCTCCAATTTCCAGTAACTGTCTATAAGGAATTTTTTCCCATTCGCAGGAAACTTTTTGCTTTTGTATATTTGAGCCCAGTTTCTGTGGCTACAGCATTGTAGTGCACCTCAAATAATGTTCTCTTATTTTTTCATTTCTAGGTTAAAAAATCTTCGTTAAGAGACTAGTTTTAATTTCTTTAGCCTTTATTCGATTATGTTTTCTTCTTATTGTTAAACTTTGGCTCCCTTATGGCGTCTCTTCTACCTGTGGTATCCCTGAGGCCAATTGCAGAGCCTCCTGTTCTCTCTCTCTCTCTCTCTCTCTCTCTCTCTCTCTCTCATTGGGCCGGCAGTTCAACTATATTAGTCATATTCTAGATCACAATCATAAATGTCTACGTTTTTTTCTCTTGTGGATTATTTAGTATAATGTTTTCATGCTGTACTTCTCTCTCTCAGGAATGTGTCCACTGGCAATATGTGCCCCACCAGGAACCATGTCGGCAATTTGTCTAGCTCCTGTAGACACGATCATAATCAACTACTGACATCATCCTACAATCTAATCTTCAGTCATCATCGTTTTCACTTATACTAACATTATCACACACACACACACACACCAACACACACACACGCACACACACACACGCACACACACACACACACACACACTATTCATTATATTTATTTTACTTTGTCGCCGTCTCCCGCGTTAGCGATGTAGCGCAAGGAAACAGACGAAAGAATTTCCCAGCCCATCCACATACAAATGTATATACATACACGTCCACACACGCAAATATACATACTTATACAACTCAATGTATACATATATGTATATATATATATATATATATATATATATATATATATATATATATATATATATATATATATATAAATCCTCCCCTCTCGTTTTTTTTTTTTAAATTTTCCAAAAGAAGGAACAGAGGGGGCCACTTGAGGATATTCCAAAAAAGGCCCAGTCCTCTGTTCTTAGCGCTACCTCGCTAACGCGGGAAATGGCGAATAGTTTAAAAGAAAAGAAAAGATATATATATATATATATATATAGACATATACATATATGCACATGTACATAATTCATACTGTCTGCCTTTATTCATTCACATCGCCACCCCGTCACACATGAAATAACAACCCCATCCCCCCGCATGTGTGCGAGGCAGCGCTAGGAAAAGACAACAAAGGCCACATTCGTTCACACTCAGTCTCTAGCTGTCATGTAACAATGCACCGAAACCACAGCTCCCTTTCCACATCCAGGCCCCCCCAGAACATTCCATAATTTACCCCAGACGCTTCACATGCCCTGGTTCAATCCATTGACAGCACGTCGACCCCGGTATAACACATGGTTCCAATACACTCTATTCCTTGCACGCCTTTCACCCTCCTGCATGTTCAGGCCCCGATCACTCAGAATCTTTTTCACTCCTTCTTTCCACCTTCAATTTGGTCTCCCACTTCTCCTCGATCCCTCCACCTCTGACACACATCCTCTTGGTCAATCTTTCCTCACTCATTCTCTCCATGTGACCAAACTACTTCAAAACACCCTCTTCTGCTCTCTCAACCACACTCTTTTTATTACCACACATCTCTCTTACCCTATTATTACTTACTCGCTCAAACCACATCACACCACATATTGTCCTCAAACATCTCATTTCCAGCACATCCACCCTCCTCCGCACAACTCTATCTATAGCCAACTCCTTGCAACCATAGAACATTGTTGGAACCACTATTCCTTTAAACATACACATTTTTGCTTTCGGAGATAATGTTCTCGACTTCCACACATTCTTCATCGATCCCAGAACTTTCACTCCCCCCCTCTCCTATCCTATGATTCACTCCCGCTTCAATGGTTCCATCCGCTGCGAAATCTACTTCCAGATATATAAAACACCTCACTTCCTCCAGTTTTTCCCCATTCAAACTTACCTCCCAATTGACTTCTCCCTCAACCTTGCTGTACCAAATAACCGTGCTCTTTTCACATTTACTCTCAGCTTTCTTCTTTCAGACACTTTACCAAACTCAGTCGCCAGCTTCTGCAATTTTTCACACGAATCAGCCACCAGCTCTGTATAATCAGCGAACAACAACTGACTCACTTCCCAAGCTCTCGAGATCATCCACAAGAGACTGCATACTTGCCCCTCTTTCCATAACTCTTGCATTCACCTCCCTAACAACCCCATACATAAAAAATCAAACAACCATGGAGACATCGCCCACCCCTGCAGAAAACCAACATTCACTAAGAACCAATCACTTTCCTCTTTTCCTACACGTACACATGCCTTACATCCTCGATAAAAACTTTTCACTGCTTCTGACAACTTGCTTCCCACACTATATATTCTTAATACCTTCCACAGAGCATCTCTATCAACTCTATCATATGCTTTCTCCAGATCGATAAATGCTGCATGCAAATCCATTTGTTTTTCTGAGTATTTCTACATACATTCTTAAGAGTAAACACCTGATCCACACATCCTCTACCACTTCTGAAACCACGCTGCTCTTCCCCAATCTGATGCTCTGTACATGCTTTCACCATCTCAATCAATACCCTCCCATATAATTTACCAGGAATACTCAACAAACTTATACCTCTGTAATTTGAGCACTCACTCTTATCCCCTTTGCCTTTGTACAATGGCACTATGCAAGCATTCTGCCAATCCTCAGGCACCTCACCATGAGTCATACATACATTAAATAACCTTACCAACCAGTCAACAATACAGTCACCTCCTTTTTTAATGAATTCCACTGCAATACCATCCATACCCGCTGCTTTGCCGGTATATATATATATATATATATATATATATATATATATATATATATATATATATATATATTATATATATATATATATATATATATATATATATATATATATATATATATATATATATATATATATATATATATATATATATATATATATATATATATATATATATATATATATATATATATATATATATATATATATATATATATATATATATATATATATATATATATATATATATATATATATATATATATATATATATATATATATATATATATATAATATATATATATATATATATGTATATATATATATATATATATATATATATATATATATATATATATATATATATATATATATATATATATAATATATATATATATATATATATATATATATATATATATATATATATATATATATATATATATATATATATATATATATATATATATATATATATATATATATATATATATATATATGAATATTTATTTATCTATTTTGCTTTGTCGCTGTCTCCCGCGCCTGCGAGGTACCGCAAGGAAACAGACGAAAGAAATGGCCCAACCCACCCCCACACATGCACACACACACACGTCCACACACGCAAACATACACACCCACACATCCCAACGTACACACATATATGCACACACAGACGCGCACAATTTACACTGTCTGCCCTACTCACCCTCATCGCCACCCCGCCACACACGGAATAACATCCCCCTCCCCCTCATGTGCGCGAGGCAGCGCCAGGAAAAGACAACAAAGGCCCCATTCGCTCACACTCAGACTCCAGCTGTCATGCAATAATGCCCGAAACCACAGCTCCCTTTCCACATCCAAGCCCCACAGAACTTTCCATGGTTTACCCCAGACGCTTCACATGCCCTGATTCAATCCATTGTCAGCACATCGACCCCGTTATACCACATCGATCCAATTCACTCTATTCCTAGCCCGCCTTTCACCCTCCTGGATGTTCAGGCCCCGATCATTCATAATCTTTTTCACTCCATCTTTCCACCTCCAATTTGGTCTCCCACTTCTCCTCGTTCCCTCCACCTTCGACATATATATCTTCTTGGTCAATCTTTCCTCACTGATTCTCGCCATGTGCCCAAACCATTTCAAAACACACTCTTCTGCTCTCTCAACCACGCTCTTTTCATTTCCACACATCTCTCTTACCCTTACATTACTACTCGATCAAACCTCCTCACACCACATATTGTCCTCAAACATCTCATTTCCAGCACATCCACCCTCCTCCGCACAACTCTATCCATAGCCCACGCCTCGCAACTATACAACATTGTTGGAACCACTATTCCTTCAAACATACCCATTTTTGCTTTCGGAGATAATGTTCTCGACTTCCACACATTCTTCATCGCTCCCAGGATTTTCGCCCCCTCCCCCACCCTATGATTTACTTCCGCTTTCATGGTTCCATCCGCTGCCAGATCCACTACCAGATATCTAAAACACTTTACTTCCTCAAGTTTTTTTCCATTCAAACTTACCTCCCTGTTGACTTCACACTCAACCCTACTGTACCTAATAACCTTGCTCTTATTCACATTTACTCTTAACTTTCTTCTTTCACACACTTTACCAAACTCAGTCACCAGCTTCTGCAGTTTCTCACATGAATCAGCCACCAGCGCTGTATCATCAGCGAACAACAACTGACTCACTTCCCAAGCTCTCTCATCCACAACAGAATTCATACCTGCCCCTCTTTCCAAAACTCTTGCATTCACCTCCCTAACAACGCCATCCATAAACAAATTAAACAACCATGAAGACATCACACACCCCTGCCGCAAACCTACATTCACTGAGAACCAATCAATTTCCTCTCTTCCTACACGTACACATGCCTTACATCCTCGATAAAAACTTTTCACTGCTTCGAACAGCTTGCCTCCCACACCATATATTCTTAATACCTTCCACAGAGCATCTCTATCAACTCTTTCATATGCCTTCTCCAGATCCATAAATCCTACCTACAAATCCACTTGTTTTTCTAAGTATTTCTCACATACATTCTTCAAAGCAAACACCTGATCCACACATCCTCTACCACTTCTGAAACTTCACTGCTCTTCCCCAATCTTATGCTCTGTACATGCCTTCACCCTCTCAATCAATGCCCTCCCATATAATTTACCGGGAATACTCAACAAACTTATACCTCTGTAATTTGAGCACTCACTCTTATCCCCTTTCCCTTTGAACAATTGCACTATGCACGCATTCCGACAATCCTCAGGCACTTCACCACGAATCATACATACATTAGATAACCTTACCAACCAGTCAACAATACAGTCATCCCCTTTTTTGATAAATTCCACTGCAATACCATCCAGACCTGCTGCCTTGCCAGCTTTCATCTTCCGCAAA
>NC_092227.1:36866363-36886363 GCF_036320965.1 Panulirus ornatus | reverse complement strand
CAGTTTTTCCCCATTCAAACTTACCTCCCAATTGACTTCTCCCTCAACCTTGCTGTACCAAATAACCGTGCTCTTTTCACATTTACTCTCAGCTTTCTTCTTTCAGACACTTTACCAAACTCAGTCGCCAGCTTCTGCAATTTTTCACACGAATCAGCCACCAGCTCTGTATAATCAGCGAACAACAACTGACTCACTTCCCAAGCTCTCGAGATCATCCACAAGAGACTGCATACTTGCCCCTCTTTCCATAACTCTTGCATTCACCTCCCTAACAACCCCATACATAAAAAATCAAACAACCATGGAGACATCGCCCACCCCTGCAGAAAACCAACATTCACTAAGAACCAATCACTTTCCTCTTTTCCTACACGTACACATGCCTTACATCCTCGATAAAAACTTTTCACTGCTTCTGACAACTTGCTTCCCACACTATATATTCTTAATACCTTCCACAGAGCATCTCTATCAACTCTATCATATGCTTTCTCCAGATCGATAAATGCTGCATGCAAATCCATTTGTTTTTCTGAGTATTTCTACATACATTCTTAAGAGTAAACACCTGATCCACACATCCTCTACCACTTCTGAAACCACGCTGCTCTTCCCCAATCTGATGCTCTGTACATGCTTTCACCATCTCAATCAATACCCTCCCATATAATTTACCAGGAATACTCAACAAACTTATACCTCTGTAATTTGAGCACTCACTCTTATCCCCTTTGCCTTTGTACAATGGCACTATGCAAGCATTCTGCCAATCCTCAGGCACCTCACCATGAGTCATACATACATTAAATAACCTTACCAACCAGTCAACAATACAGTCACCTCCTTTTTTAATGAATTCCACTGCAATACCATCCATACCCGCTGCTTTGCCGGTATATATATATATATATATATATATATATATATATATATATATATATATATATATATATATATATATATATATATACATATATATATATTATATATATATATATATATATATATATATATATATATATATATATATATATATATATATATATATGTATATATATATATATATATATATATATATATATATATATATATATATATATATATATATATATATATATAAATATATATATATATATAAATATATATATATATATATATATATATATATATGTATGTATATATATATATATATATATATATATATATATATATATATATATATATATATATATATATATATATATATATATATATATATATATATATATATATATATATATATATATATATATATATATATATGAATATTTATTTATCTATTTTGCTTTGTCGCTGTCTCCCGCGCCTGCGAGGTACCGCAAGGAAACAGACGAAAGAAATGGCCCAACCCACCCCCACACATGCACACACACACACGTCCACACACGCAAACATACACACCCACACATCCCAACGTACACACATATATGCACACACAGACGCGCACAATTTACACTGTCTGCCCTACTCACCCTCATCGCCACCCCGCCACACACGGAATAACATCCCCCTCCCCCTCATGTGCGCGAGGCAGCGCCAGGAAAAGACAACAAAGGCCCCATTCGCTCACACTCAGACTCCAGCTGTCATGCAATAATGCCCGAAACCACAGCTCCCTTTCCACATCCAAGCCCCACAGAACTTTCCATGGTTTACCCCAGACGCTTCACATGCCCTGATTCAATCCATTGTCAGCACATCGACCCCGTTATACCACATCGATCCAATTCACTCTATTCCTAGCCCGCCTTTCACCCTCCTGGATGTTCAGGCCCCGATCATTCATAATCTTTTTCACTCCATCTTTCCACCTCCAATTTGGTCTCCCACTTCTCCTCGTTCCCTCCACCTTCGACATATATATCTTCTTGGTCAATCTTTCCTCACTGATTCTCGCCATGTGCCCAAACCATTTCAAAACACACTCTTCTGCTCTCTCAACCACGCTCTTTTCATTTCCACACATCTCTCTTACCCTTACATTACTACTCGATCAAACCTCCTCACACCACATATTGTCCTCAAACATCTCATTTCCAGCACATCCACCCTCCTCCGCACAACTCTATCCATAGCCCACGCCTCGCAACTATACAACATTGTTGGAACCACTATTCCTTCAAACATACCCATTTTTGCTTTCGGAGATAATGTTCTCGACTTCCACACATTCTTCATCGCTCCCAGGATTTTCGCCCCCTCCCCCACCCTATGATTTACTTCCGCTTCCATGGTTCCATCCGCTGCCAGATCCACTACCAGATATCTAAAACACTTTACTTCCTCAAGTTTTTTTCCATTCAAACTTACCTCCCTGTTGACTTCACACTCAACCCTACTGTACCTAATAATCTTGCTCTTATTCACATTTACTCTTAACTTTCTTCTTTCACACACTTTACCAAACTCAGTCACCAGCTTCTGCAGTTTCTCACATGAATCAGCCACCAGCGCTGTATCATCAGCGAACAACAACTGACTCACTTCCCAAGCTCTCTCATCCCCAACAGAATTCATACCTGCCCCTCTTTCCAAAACTCTTGCATTCACCTCCCTAACAACGCCATCCATAAACAAATTAAACAACCATGAAGACATCACACACCCCTGCCGCAAACCTACATTCACTGAGAACCAATCAATTTCCTCTCTTCCTACACGTACACATGCCTTACATCCTCGATAAAAACTTTTCACTGCTTCGAACAGCTTGCCTCCCACACCATATATTCTTAATACCTTCCACAGAGCATCTCTATCAACTCTTTCATATGCCTTCTCCAGATCCATAAATCCTACCTACAAATCCACTTGTTTTTCTAAGTATTTCTCACATACATTCTTCAAAGCAAACACCTGATCCACACATCCTCTACCACTTCTGAAACTTCACTGCTCTTCCCCAATCTTATGCTCTGTACATGCCTTCACCCTCTCAATCAATGCCCTCCCATATAATTTACCGGGAATACTCAACAAACTTATACCTCTGTAATTTGAGCACTCACTCTTATCCCCTTTCCCTTTGAACAATTGCACTATGCACGCATTCCGACAATCCTCAGGCACTTCACCACGAATCATACATACATTAGATAACCTTACCAACCAGTCAACAATACAGTCATCCCCTTTTTTGATAAATTCCACTGCAATACCATCCAGACCTGCTGCCTTGCCAGCTTTCATCTTCCGCAAACCTTTTACCACCTCTTCTCTGTTTACCAAATCATTTTCCCTAACCCTCTCACTTTGCACACTACCTCGACCAAAACACCCTATATCTGCCACTCTATCATCAAACACATTCAACAAACCTTCAAAATACTTACTCCATCTCCTTCTCACATTACCACTACTTGTTATCACCTCCCCATTATCCCCCTTCACTGAAGTCCCCATTTGCTCCCTTGTCTTACGCACTTCCAAAACATTTTTTTATTCTCCCTAAAATTTAATGATACTTTCTCACCCCAATTCTCATTTGCCCTCTTTTTCACCTCTTGCACCTTTCTCTTGACCTCCTGCCTCTTTCTTTTATATATCTCCTACTCATTAGCATTTTTTCCCTGCAAAAATCGTCCAAATGCCTCTCTCTTCTCTTTCACTAATAATCTTACTTCTTCATCCCACCACTCACTACCCTTTCTAATCAACCCACCTCCCACGCTTCTCATGCTACAAGCATCTTTTGCGCAAGACATCACTGCTTCCCTAAATACATCCCATTCCTCCCCCACTCCCCTTACGTCCTTTGTTCTCACCTTTTCCCATTCTGCACTCAGTCTCTCCTGGTACTTCCTTACACAAGTCTCCTTCCTAAGCTCACTTACTCTCACCACTCACTTCAACCCAACATTTTTCCTTCTTTTCTGAAAACCCCTACAAATCTTCACCTTCGCCTCCACAAGATAATGATCAGACATCCCTCCACTTGCACCTCTCAGCACATTAACATCCAAAAGTCTCTCTTTCGCGCGCCTATCAATTAACACGTAATCGAGTAATGTATATCTCTCTTTTTAAACCAGGTATTCCCAATCATCAGTCCTTTTTCATCACATAAATCTACAAGCTCTTCACCATTTCCATTTACAACACTGAACACTCCATGTATACCAATTATTTCCTCAACTGCCACATCACTCACCTTTGCATTCAAATCACCCATCACTATAACCCGGTCTCGTGCATGAAAACCACTGACACACTCATTCAGCTGCTCCGAAAACACTTGCCTCTCATGATCTTTCTTCTCATGCCCATGTGCATATGCACCAATAATCACCCATCTCTCTCCATCAACTTTCAGTTTTACCCATATCAATCTAGAATTTACTTTCTTACACTCTATCGCATGCTCCCACAACTTCTGTTTCAGGAGTAGTGCTACTCCTTACCTTGCTCTTGTCCTCTCACTAACCCCTGACTTTCCTCCCAAGACATTCCCAAACCACTCTTCCCCTTTACCCTTGAGCTTCGTTTCACTCAGAGCCAAAACATCCAGGTTCCTTTCCTCAAACATACTACCTATCTCTCCTTTTTTCTCGTCTTGGTTACATCCACACACATTTAGACACCCCAATCTGAGCCTTTGAGGAGGATGATCACTCCCCGCGTGACTCCTTCTGTTTCCCCTTTTAGAAAATTAAAATACAAGGAGGGGAGGGTTTCTGGCCCCCCGCTCCCGTCCCCTTTAGTTGCCTTCTACGATACGTTGATCCATATCATGTTGATCCATATGATATTGATCCATATGATATTGATCCATATCATGCTGATCCATATCATGTTGATCCATATCATATTGATCCATATGATATTGATCCATATCATTTTCTAAATGATGATTCATCCATATCATGTTGATCCATGTCATATTGATCCATATCGTATTGATCCATCTCATATTTATCCATGTCTTATTGATGCATATCATACTGATCCATGTCGTGTTCATCCATATCATATTGATCCATATTATATTGAACCATATCATATTGATCCATATCATATTGATCCATATCATATTGATCCATATCATATTGATTCAAATTATATTGATCCATATCATATTGATCAATATGATATTGATCCATATCATGTTGATCCATATCATGTTGATCCATATCATATTGATCCATATTATATTGATCCATATCATATTCATCCATATCATATTGGTCCATATCTTATTGATCCTTATCATATTGATCCATATTTTATTGATCCATATCATTTTGATCCATATCATATTGATACATATCATATTGATCCATATCATGTTGATCCATATCATATTGATCCATATCGTGTTGATCCATATATTGATCCATATCATTTTCATCTTTGTCATATTGTCATATTGATCATTTTCTAAATGATGATCCATCCATGATTCATGTCATGATCTGAAAGTTTCTTCGAAATCTAACATAAGCTGGTGACGCTTCGCTGCCCCCTTCTGTATTCCATTTTGCCTCATTTTTCCTTGATGGAAACTTTCCTCTCTCTCTCTGTTTCCACGGAATATTCTATTCTAAGTTTAATCCCATTTTCTCTGCTGCTGCTGCTTCATGTACGACCATTAACCAGTTTACTTACCTTACAACGTGACAAAATGTCTTGATACAATTTCCAGGAAAGTTCCATTTTCCCACCTTCCTCACCTGTGTATATTAGGTTTTAACTTGTGTGATCTGGTCTAAGATAATTTCATTTTTGGTTGGTTTCCCTAAGTGTCTGATGCAGGCAGCATGAATTAGTCAAGGGGGTCAGTCGCCCCTCCTCCTGACCTCCCATGGTTGGCCACAAGTTGGAGGAAAAATGAAATATTTCCTCGAGAACACTTCCTCAACACTTCCTCTCATCCTTACTATATTCTTGATCGTTTCATACGTCAGATTATTGTTTCTCTCAACCGTATATAGTAGAGAGAGAGAGAGAGAGAGAGAGAGAGAGAGAGAGAGAGAGAGAGAGAGAGAGAGAGAGAGAGAGAGAGAGAGAGAGAGAGAGAGAAAGAGAGAGAGAGAGAGAGAGAGAGAGAGAGAGAGAGAGAGAGAGAGAGAGAGAGAGAGAGAGAGAGAGAGTCATATGAATATTTGTGTATCTATATGTAAATGTGTTTTTATTTCTATGCTATGTTTCTGAAACAATACATATTCTGTTTCAGCCTCTGTCAGTGTATGTACATTGCGTCAACCTACAAAGTAATAAGAGGTCTGTTGATACATATGTAAATGAACATATTGTCAAACTTTAATATGAACCTTGACATATCTATACGTGGGCGTGGGTGCGTGTTAGCGCGTGAGTCGCCACGCGAGGAAGTGCATAGGTGCGTGTGTACACAAACAAAGAACAACAGGCGCATGTGAGGCTGGGACCGGCGGAGGGACGGGCTTCGCCAATTAGAGAAATAACAACAGGAATGATTGGCCGGCGTGGTGGGGATCTGGTAGGTCCGTCGACCAGACATGCTGGCTGATGGTGTAGGCCCCTACGGTTATCATGGAACAACGGAAACACATTTATCTTCATTCTAAGCTCATCTGCAGCAAGTTTAATTCTTAATTCTCTCCACTGTTTCCCCCAGGTCACCAAAGATGGATTAGAATACTGTAATGGAAGGGAGAAGTTGGTGAACAACAGTATTCCGTTCCTTTTAGTCCACTCAGTATTTCTTGTCTTGCTTCCACCCTCTTTCCCTTGCATAGGCTGTCTCCCTATATCTCCCTATATCTTTCTGTCTCTTTACACGTAATCCCATAAACCTCCCTTTCTCCCCTTTCCTCCGGTCTAGCCTCTATCTGTGCATACACGGTCTCTCTCTCTCTCTCTCTCTCTCTCTCTCTCTCTCTCTCTCTCTCTCTCTCTCTCTCTCTCTCTCTCTCTCTGTCTCTCTCTCTCTCTCTCTCTCCTCCCTTTCCTACCACCCTGGAGTGTTCCCCCCATCAGGGTAACTCAATACTCGCTCCATGTGAGGCGTAAGTAAGACAATGATATCAGTGATCACAGATGCAAATTGACGGCATATGGGCTGAATGGTAGGGTGGAGAGGTGCTTGCCTGGGGAGAAGAGAAGGGGGAGAAGTCTACAATGGTAGGAGGAAATGCTTGCTGGCTTGGGGGGAGAAGGAGAAACAAGTGTACGGTGGGAGGGAAGAAGTGCCGGATGTCTAGGGAGAAAGAGGGAGAGGTCTTTGACGGCAGGGATGGAAAATCTGTTGCCTGGGGGAGAAAGGGAGGTATTTTTGCAGGAGAGGATGTGCTGCTGCCGGGGAAAAAAAGGAAGAAGAGACAGAGGGGTGGGAGAAGGTATAAAGGTTAGGGAATCTATCATGAAGGATGTGCTAGGCGTGCAGAGTAGACATAGATAGATAGATAGATAGATAGATATATATATATATATATATATATATATAGATATAGAGAGAGAGAGAGAGAGAGAGAGAGAGAGAGAGAGAGAGAGAGAGAGAGAGAGAGAGAGAGAGAGAGAGAGAGAGAGAGAGAGAGAGAGAGAGAGAGAGAGAGAGAGAGAGAGAGTATAATGCTGTCAGAGGAAGAGACTCCTGGTGTCGTTAGAGAGACAGGAAGGAGACATGATAACTATCGGATAGACATTGTGTTATGGTTCACATATATCCACCCACACTGTAAAATTCTCTATATCTGTTGTCGTATCTGGTTACTCGTCGTTGACGTCTCTCATGTTACTCTCTCTATCTCTAGTAATGTCTGATAACCAGTTTGCCCAACAACACCATCATTCTTACTTTAATTCTTCTTGGTCTTGTTAATGTTTGTCTTCATTGCTGTCTTAATGGTTCTTCACTTAAAGTAGCGTTATCAGCCCTGAGTGTCCTTCTGATACGACAGACTAAGTTAGCGAGGCTCATGATTAGGATGCGTTCCACCTAAAACTGTATTTTATGGCCTCCAGGAAGCCCACCTTAGTCTCGGGGCTCCGCCTCAAGAAGACGTATAAAAATGCAAATTGCCGTTGCCCTGATGAGGTTCTTCTGTAGTATTCTAATGCTGTGGCCAGATATAGAGAACTTCTCATATTCTGTAAGAAACGCTTGAAATGCTTCGTTATAAAGAAAACATAAGAATGAAACATGGAAATAATTGAAGAACGTGATTCACCCTCGTCTCAGTTCATTACCAAGTGAAGCTTTACTCTAACGCTGACTCGTCCTTTGATAAGGACTGAAATTCCATGGGTAAGACTTTGTGTGACTTGTCATTACATTATGTGACTTTTTCCTTTTGCGATTCAACGAAAAATTATATATATTGCATTAGAGGGAAAACCCTCACTTAGCCCAGCACTCTGCACCTTCTTTTAGAAACGAGAACTGGAGGGAGGATTTCCAACCCCATGTTCTCACCCTTTTTAGTCGCCTTCTACAACGTGCAGGAAATACTTGGGAAATAATCCTTATCCCCTATCCCTAGGGAATATATATATATATATATATATATATATATATATATATATATATATATATATATATATATATATATATATATATATATATGTATATATATATATATATATATTTTTTTTTTTTTTTTTTTTTTTTTTTTTTTTTTTGCTTTGTCGCTGTCTCCCGCGTTTGCCAGGTAGCGCAAGGAAACAGACGAAAAAAATGGCCCAACCCACCCCCATACACATGTGTATACATACGTCCACACAACCAAATATACATACCTACACAGCTTTCCATGGTTTACCCCAGACGCTTCACATGCCCTGATTCAATCCACTGACAGCACGTCAACCCCGGTATACCACATCGATCCAATTCACTCTATTCCTTGGCCTCCTTTCACCCTCCTGCGTGTTTAGGCCCCGATCACACAATATCTTTTTCACTCCATCTTTCCACCTCCAATTTGGTCTCCCACTTCTCCTCGTTCCCTCCACCTCCGACACATATATCCTCTTGGTCAATCTTTCCTCACTCATTCTCTCCATGTGCCCAAACCATTTCAAAACACCCTCTTCTGCTCTCTCAACCACGCTCTTTTTATTTCCACACATCTCTCTTACCCTTACGTTACTTACTCGATCAAACCACCTCACAGCACACATTGTCCTCAAACATCTCATTTCCAGCACATCCATCCTCCTGCGAACAACTCTATCCAGAGCCCACGCTTTTAGGTTCCATCCGCTGCAAGATCCACTCCCAGATATCTAAAACACTTTACTGCCTCCAGTTTTTCTCCATTCAAACTTACCTCCCAATTGACTTAACCCTCAACCCTACTGTACGTAATAACCTTGCTCTTATTCACATTTACTCTTAACTTTCTTCTTTCACACACTTTACCAAACTCAGTCACCAGCTTCTGCAGTTTCTCACATAAATCAGCCACCAGCGCTGTATCGTCAGCGAACAACAAATGACTCACTTCCCAAGCTCTCTCATCCAGAACACACTGCATACTTGCCCTTCTTTCCAAAACTCTTGCATTACCTCCCTAACAACCCCATCCATAAGCAAATTAAACAACCATGGAGACATCACACACCGCTGCCGCAAACCTACATTCACTGAGGACCAATCACTTTCCTCTCTTCCTACACGTAAACATGCCTTACATCCTCGATAAAAATTTTCACTGCTTCTAACAACTTGCCTCCCACAACATATATTCTTAATACCTTCCACAGAGTATCTCTATCTACTCTATCATATGCCTTCCCCAGATCCATAAATGCTACATACAAATCCATTTGCTTTTCTATATATATATATATATATATATATATATATATATATATATATATATATATATATATATATATATATATATATATATATGTATGTATTTATTTATTTTGCTTTGTCGCTGTCTCCCGAGTTTGCGAGGTAGCTCAAGGAAAAAGACGAAAGAAATGGCCCAACCCACTCCCCATACACATGTATATACATACACGTCCACACACGCAAATATACATACCTATACATCTCAATGTACACAAATATATACACACACACAGACACATACATATATACCCATGCACACAATTCACACTGTCTGCCTTTATTCATTCCCATCGCCACCTCGCCACACATGGAATACCATCCCTCTCTCCCCTCATGTGTGCGAGGTAGCGCTAGGAAAAGACAACAAAGGCCCCATTCCTTCACACTTAGTCTCTAGCTGTCATGCAATAATGCCCGAAACCACAGCTCCCTTTCCACATCCAGGCCCCACACAACTTTCAATGGTTTACCCCAGACGCTTCACATGCCCTGATTCAATCCACTGACAGCACGTCAACCCCGGTATACCACATCGATCCAATTCACTCTATTCCTTGCCCACCTTTCACCCTCCTGCATATTCAGGCCCCGATCACTCAAAATCTTTTTCACTCCATCTCTCCACCTCCAATTTGGTCTCCCACTTCTCCTCGTTCCCTTCACCTCCGACACATATATCCTCTTGGTCAATCGTTCCTCACTCATTCTCTCCATGTGACCAAACCATTTCAAAACACACTCCTCTGCTCTCTAGGCCACGCACTTTTTATTTCCACACATCTCTCTTACCCTTACATTACTTACTCGATCAAACCACCTCACACCACACATTGTCCTCAAACATCTCATTTCCAGCACATCCATCCTCCTGCGCACAACTCTATCCATAGCCCACGCCTCGCAACCATACAACATTGTTTGAACCACTATTCCTTCAAACATACCCATTTTTGCTTTCCGAGATAATGTTCTCGACTTCCACACATTCTTCAAGGTTCCCAGGATTTTCGCCTCCTCCCCCACCCTATGATTCACTTCCGTTTACATGGTTCCATCCGCTGCCAGATCCACTCCCAGATATCTAAAACGCTTTACTTCCTCCAGTTTTTTCTCCATTCAAACTTACCTCCGAATTGACTTGACCCTCAACCCTACTGTACCTAATAACCTTGCTCTTATTCACATTTACTCTTCACTTTCTTCTTTCACACACTTTACTAAACTCAGTCACCAGCTTCTGCAGTTTCTCACATGAATCAGCAACCAGCGCTGTATCATCAGCGAACAACATCTGACTCACTTCCCAAGCTCTCTCATCCACAACAGACTTCATACTTGCCCTTCTTTCCAAAACTCTTACATTCACCTTCCTAACAACACCATACATAAACAAATTAAACAACCATGGAGCCATCACACACCCCTGCCGCAAACCTATATTCACTGAGAGCAAATCACTTTCCTCTCTTCCTACACGTACACATGCCTTACATCCTCGATAAAAACTTTTCACTGCTTCTAACAACTTTCCTCCCACACCATATATTCTTAATACCTTCCACAGAGCATCTCTATCAACTCTATCATATGCCTTCTCCAGACCCATAAATGCTACATACAAATCCATTCGCTTTTCTAAGTATTTCTCACATACATTCTTCAAAGCAAACACCTGATCCACACATCCTCTACCTCTTCTGAAACCACACTGCTCTTCCCCAATCTATATATATATATATATTTTTTTTTTTTTTTTTTTTTTTTTTTTTTTTTTTATACTTTGTCGCTGTCTCCCGCGTTTGCGAGGTAGCGCAAGGAAACAGACGAAAGAAATGGCCCAACCCCCCCCCCCATACACATGTACATACACACGTCCACACACGCAAATATACATACCTACACAGCTTTCCATGGTTTACCCCAGACGCTTCACATGCCTTGATTCAATCCACTGACAGCACGTCAAACCCTGTATACCACATCGCTCCAATTCACTCTATTCCTTGCCCTCCTTTCACCCTCCTGCATGTTCAGGCCCCGATCACACAAAATCTTTTTCACTCCATCTTTCCACCTCCAATTTGGTCTCCCTCTTCTCCTCGTTCCCTCCACCTCCGACACATATATCCTCTTGGTCAATCTTTCCTCACTCATTCTCTCCATGTGCCCAAACCATTTCAAAACACCCTCTTCTGCTCTCTCAACCACGCTCTTTTTATTTCCACACATCTCTCTTACCCTTACGTTACTTACTCGATCAAACCACCTCACACCACACATTGTCCTCAAACATCTCATTTCCAGCACATCCATCCTCCTGCGCACAACTCTATCCATAGCCCACGCCTCGCAACCATACAACATTGTTGGAACCACTATTCCTTCAAACATACCCATTTTTGCTTTCCGAGATAATGTTCTCGACTTCCACACATTTTTCAAGGCTCCCAAAATTTTCGCCCCCTCCCCCATCCTATGATCCACTTCCGCTTCCATGGTTCCATCCGCTGACAGATCCACTCCCAGATATCTAAAACACGTCACTTCCTCCAGTTTTTCTCCATTCAAACTCACCTCCCAATTGACTTGACCCTCAACCCTACTGTACCTAATAACCTTGCTCTTATTCACATTTACTCTTAACTTTCTTCTTCCACACACTTTACCAAACTCAGTCACCAGCTTCTGCAGTTTCTCACATGAATCAGCCACCAGCGCTGTATCATCAGCGAACAACAACTGACTCACTTCCCAAGCTCTCTCATCCCCAACAGACTTCATACTTCATATATATATATATATATATATATATATATATATATATATATATATATATATATATATATATATATATATATATATTTATTTTTATATATTATATATTATACTTTGTCGCTGTCTCCCGCGTTTGCGAGGTAGCGCAAGGAAACAGACGAAAGAAATGGCCCAACCCCCCCCCCCCCCATACACATGTATATACATACGTCCACACACGCAAATATACATACCTACACAGCTTTCCATGGTTTACCCCAGACGCTTCACATGCCTTGATTCAATCCACTGACAGCACGTCAACCCCGGTATACCACATCGCTCCAATTCACTCTATTCCTTGCCCTCCTTTCACCCTCCTGCATGTTCAGGCCCCGATCACACAAAATCTTTTTCACTCCATCTTTCCACCTCCAATTTGGTCTCCCTCTTCTCCTCGTTCCCTCCACCTCCGACACATATATCCTCTTGGTCAATCTTTCCTCACTCATTCTCTCCATGTGCCCAAACCACTTCAAAACACCCTCTTCTGCTCTCTCAACCACGCTCTTTTTATTTCCACACATCTCTCTTACCCTTACGTTACTCACTCGATCAAACCACCTCACACCACACATTGTCCTCAAACATCTCATTTCCAGCACATCCATCCTCCTGCGCACAACTCTATCCATAGCCCACGCCTCGCAACCATACAACATTGTTGGAACCACTATTCCTTCAAACATACCCATCTTTGCTTTCCGAGGTAATGTTCTCGACTTCCACACATTCTTCAAGGCCCCCAGAATTTTCGCCCCCTCCCCCACCCTATGATCCACTTCCACTTCCATGGTTCCATCCGTTGCCAGATCCACTCCCAGATATCTAAAACACTTCACTTCCTCCAGTTTTTCTCCATTCAAACTCACCTCCCAATTGGCTTGACCCTCAACCCTACTGTACCTAATAACCTTGCTCTTATTCACATTTACTCTTAACTTTCTTCTTCCACACACTTTACCAAACTCAGTCACCAGCTTCTGCAGTTTCTCACATGAATCAGCCACCAGCGCTGTATCATCAGCGAGCAACAACTGACTCACCTCCCAAGCTCTCTCATCCCCAACAGACTTCATACTTGCCCCTGTTTCCAAAACTCTTGCATTTACCTCCCTAACAACCCATCCATAAACAAATTAAACAACCATGGAGACATCACACACCCCTGCCGCAAACCTACATTCACTGAGAACCAATCACTTTCCTCTCTTCCTACACGTACACATGCCTTACATCCTCGATAAAAACTTTTCACTGCTTCTAACAACTTTCCTCCCACACCATATTTTCTTAATACCTTCCACAGAGCATCTCTATCAACTCTATCATATGCCTTCTCTAGATCCATAAGTGCTACATACAAATCCATTTGCTTTTCTAAGTATTTCTCACATACATTCTTCAAAGCAAACACCTGATCCACACATCCTCTACCACTTCTGAAACCACACTGCTCTTCCCCAATCTGATGCTCTGTACATGTCTTCACCCTCTCAATCAATACCCTCCCATATAATTTACCAGGAATACTCAACAAACTTATACCTCTGTAATTTGAGCACTCACTCTTATCCCCTTTGCCTTTGTACAATGGCACTATGCACGCATTCCGCCAATCCTCAGGCACCTCACCATGAGTCATACATACATTAAATAACCTTACCAATCAGTCAACAATACAGCATGAATTATGTACATGTGTATATTTGTATACGTCTGTTTGTGTGTATATATGTATACGTTGAGATGTATAGGTATGTATATTTGTGTGTGTGGACGTGTATGTATATACATGTGTATGTGGGTGGGTTGAGCCAATCTTTCGTCTGTTTCCTTGCGCTACCTCGCTAACGCGGAGACAGCGACAAAGAAAATAAAATAGATAAATAGAATATATATATATATATATATATATATATATGTATCTATTTTATTTTCTTTGTCGCTGTCTCCCGCGTTAGCGAGGTAGCGCAAGGAAACAGACGAAAGATTGGCCCAACCCACCCACATACACATGTATATACATACACGTCCACACACGCAAATATACATACCTATACATCTCAACGTATACATATATATACAAAAACAGACGTATACAAATATACACATGTACATAATTCATACTGTAAGAATTCATTCATTCCCATCGCCATCCTGCCACACATGAAATAACAACCCCTTCCTCCCCCTCATGTGCACAAGGTAGCGTCAGGAATACAACAAAGGCCCCATTCGTTCACACTCAGTCTCTAGCTGTCATGTAATAATGCACCGAAACCACAGCTCCCTTACCACATCCAGGCCCCACCCAACTTTCCATGGTTTACCCTAGACGCTTTACATGCCCTGGTTCAATCCATTGACAGCAAGTCGACCCCGGTATATCACATCGTTCCAATTCACTCTATTCCTTGCCCGCCTTTCACCCCCCTGAGTGTTCAGGCCCCGATCACTCAAATTCTTTCTCACTCCATCTTTCCACCTCCAATTTGGTCTCCCAGTTCTCGTTCCCTTCACCTCCGACACATATATATACTCTTGTTCAATCTTTCCTCCCTCATTCTCTCCATGTGACCAAACCATTTCAAAACACCCTCTTCTGCTCTCTCAACCACACTCTTTTTATTACCACACATCTCTCTTACCCTATCAATACTTGCTTGATCAAACCACCTCACACCACATATTGTCTTCAAATATCTCATTTCCAGCACATCCACCCTCCTGCGCACAACTCTATCCATAGCCCACGTCTCGCAACTATACAACATTGTTGGAACCACTATTCCTTCAAACATACCCATTTTTGCTTTCCGAGATAATGTTCTCGACTTCCACACTTTCTTTAAGGCTCCCAGAATCCTCGCCCCCTCCCCCACCCTGTGATTCACTTCCGCTTCCATGGTTCCATCTGCTGCCACTCCCAGATATCTAAGACACTTCACTTCCTCCAGTTTTTCTCCATTCAAACTTACCTTCCAATTGACTTGACCTTCAACTCTACTGTACCTAATAACCTTACTCTTATTCATATTTACTCTCAACTCTCTTCTTTCACACACTTTACCAAACTCAGCCACCAGCTTTTGCAGTTTCTCGCATGAATCAGCCACCAGCGCTGTATCATCAGCGAACAACAACTGATTCACTTCCCAAGCTCTCTCATGCACAACAGACTTCATATTTGCCCGTCTTTCCAAAACCCTTGCATTCACCTCCCTAACACCCCATCCATAAACAAATTAAACAACCATGGAGACATCACACACCCCTGCCTCAAACCTACAGTCACTGAGAACCTTTCTCAGTGACTGTAGGTTTTTATCCTCGATAAAAACTTTTCACTGCTTCTAACAACTTACCTCCCACACCATATATTCTTAATACCTTCCACAGAGCATCTCCATCAACTCTATCATATGCCTTCTCAAGATCTATAAATGCTACATATATATCCATTTGCTTTTCTAAGTATTTCCCACATACATTCTTCAGAGCAAACACCTGATCCACACATCCTCTCCCACTTCTGAAACCACACTGCTCTATCCCTATCTGATGCTCTGTACATGCCATCACCTCTCAATCAATATCCTCCCATATAATTTACCAGGAATACTCAACAAACTTATACCTCTGTAATTTGAGCACTCATCTTTGTCCCCTTTGCCTTTGTACATTGGCACTATGCAAGCATTCCGCCAATCCTCAAGCACCTCACCATGAATCATACATTCATTAAATAACCTTACCAACCAGTCAACAATACAGTCACCCCTTTTTAGTAAATTCCACTGTAATGCCATCGAAACCCGCTGCCTTGCCAGCTTTCACCTTCCGCAAAGCTTTTACTACGTCTTCTCTGTTTACCAAATCATCCTCCCTAACCCTCTCACTTTGCACACCACCTCGAGCAAAACACCCTATATCTGCCACTCTATCATCAAACACATTCAACAAACCTTCAAAATACTCACTCCATCTCCTTCTCACATCACCACTACTTGTTATCACCTCCCCATTAGCCGCCTTCACTGAAGTTCCCATTTGTTCCCTTGTCTTACGCACTCTATTTACCTCCTTCCAAAACATCTTTTTATTCTCCCTAAAATTTACTGATACCCTCTCACCCCAACTCTCCTGGTATTTCTTCGCACAAGTCTCCTTCCCAAGCTCACTTACTCTTACCACTCTCTTCCCCCCAACATTCTCTCTTCTTTTCTGAAAACCTCTATAAATGTTTACCTTCGCCTCCACAAGATAATGATCAGACATCCCTCCAGTTGCACCTCTCAGCACATTAACATCCAAAAGTCTCTCTTTTGCGCGCCTATCGATTATCCCTGGGGATAGGGGAGAAAGAATACTTGTCACGCATTCCTCACGTGTCGTAGAAGGCGTCTAAGGGAGACGGGAGCGGGGGGCTAGACACCTTCCCCTCCTTATATTCTAACTTTCTAAAAGGGGAAACAGAGGGAGTCAAGCGGGGTTGCTCATCCTCCTCGAAGGCTCTGATTGGGGTGTCTAAATGTGTGTGGATGTAACCAAGATGAGAAAAAAGGAGAGATAGGTAGTATGTTTGAGGAAAGGAACCCGGATGTTTTGGCTCTGAGTGAAACGAAGCGCAAGGGTAAGGGGGAAGAGTGGTTTGAGAATGTCTTGGGAGTAAAGTCAGGGGTTAGTGAGAGGACAAGAGCAAGGGAAGGAGTAGCACTGCTCCTGAAACAGGAGTGGTGGGAGTATGTGATAGAGTGTAAGAAAGTAAACTCTAGATTGATATGGGTAAAGCTGAAAGTTGATAGAGAGAGAGGGGTGATTGTTGGTGCATATGCACCTTTGCATTATTACATGACAGCTAGAGACTGAGTGTGAACGAATGTGGCCTTTGTTGTCTTTTCCTAGTGCAACCTCGCACGCATGAGGGCGGAGGGGGTTGTTATTCAATGGTTGGCGAGGTGGCAGTGGGAATAAATAAAGGCAGACATTATGAATTATTTACTTGTGTATATATGTATATGTCTCTGTGTGTATATATATGTATACATTGAGATGTATAAGTATGTATATTTGAGTGTTTGGACGTGTATGTATATACATGTGTATGTGGGTGGGTTGGGCCATTCTTTCGTCTGTTTTTTTGCGCTACCTCGCTAACGCGAGAGACAGCGACAAAGCAAAATGTATAAAAAAAATAATCATAAATACATATATATAACTATATATACATATATATATTATCCCTGGGGATAGGGGATTAAGAATACTTCCCACGCATTCCCTGCGTGTCGTAGAAGGCGACTAAAAGGGGAGGGAGCGGGGGGCTGGAAATCCTCCCCTTTCGTTTTTTTTTTTAAATTTTCCAAAAGAAGGAACAGAGGGGGCCAGGTGAGGATATTCAAAAAAAGGCCCAGTCCTCTGTTCTTAACGCTACCTCGCTGACGCGGGAAATGGCGAATAGTTTAAAAGAAAGAAACATATATATATATATATATATATATATATATATATATATATATATATATATATATATATATATATATATATATATATATATATATATATATTTATATATATAGTGGATGAATAGAGATGGGTGATTATTGGTGCATATGCAGCTGGGCATGAGACGAAAGATCATGAGAGGTAAGTGTTTTGGGAGCAACTGTGTGAGTGTGTTAGTAGTTTTGATGCACGAGACCGGGACATAGTGATGGGTGGTTTGAATGCAAATGTGAGTAATGTGGCAGTTGAGGGAATAATTGGTGTACATAGGGTGTTAAGTGTTGTAAATGGAGATGGTGAAAAGCTTGTAGATTTATGTGCTGAAAAAGGGCTGGTGATTGGGAATTCCTGGTTTAAAAAGAGAGATATACATAAGTATACATATGTAAATAGGAGAGATGGCCAGAGAGCGTTATTGAATTACGTGTTAATTCATAGGCGCACGAAAGAGAGACTTTTGGATATTTATGTGCTGAGAGGTGCAACTGCAGGCATGTCTGATCATTATCTTGTGGAGGCGAAGGTGAAGATTTGTACAGGTTTTGAGAAAAGAAGAGAGAATGTTGGCGTGAAGAGGGTGGTGAGAGTAAGTGAGCTTGGGAAGGAGACTTGTGTGAGGAAGTACCAGGAGAGACTGAGTACAGAATGGAAAAAGGTGGGAACAAAGGACATAAGGGAAGTGGGGGAGGAGTGGGATGTACTTAGGGAAGCAGTGGTGGCTTGCTCAAAAGATGCTTGTGGCATGAGAAGCGTGGGTAGGTGGGCATATTAGAAAGGGTAGTGAGTGGTGGGATGAAGAAGTAAGATTATTAGTGAAAGAGAAAAGAAAGGCATTGGGACGATTTTTGCAGGGAAATAATGCAAATGAGTGGGAGATGTATAGAGGAAAGAGGCAGGAGGTCAAGAGAAAGGTGCAAGAGGTAAAAAAGAGGGCAAATGAGAGTTGGGGTGAGAGAGTATATTTATATTTTAGGGAGAATAAAAAGATGTTTTGGAAGGAGGTAAATAAAGTGCGTAAGACAAGGGAACAAATGGGAACTTCAGTGAAGGGGGCTAATGCGGAGGTGATAACAAGTAGTGGTGATGTGAGAAGGAGATGGAGTGAGTATTTTGAAGGTTTCTTGAATGTGTTTGATGACAGAGTGGCAGTTATAGGGTGTTCTGGTCGAGGTGGTGTGCAAAGTGAGAGATTTAGGGAAAATGATTTGGTAAATAGAGAAGAGGTAGTAAAAGCATTGCGGAAGATGAAAGCTGGCAAGGCAGCGGGTTTGGATGGTATTCCAGCGGAATTTATTAAAAAAGGGGTGACTGTATTGTTGACTGGTTGGTAAGGTTATTTAATGTATGTATGATTCATGGTGAGTTGCCTGAGGATTGGCGGAATGCTTGCATAATGCCATTGGACAAAGGCAAAGGGGATAAGAGTGAGTGCTCAAATTACAGAGGTATAAGTTTGTTGAGTATTCATGGTAAATTTTATGGGAAGGTATTGATTGAGAGGGTGAAGGCATGTACAGAGCATCAGATTGAGGAAGAGAAGTGTGATTTCATAAGTGGTAGATTATGTGTGGATCAAGTGTTTGCCTTGAAGAATGTATGTGAGAAATACTTAGAAAAGCAAATGGATTTGTATGTAGCATTTATGGATCTGGAGAAGGCTTATGATACAGTTGATAGAGATGCTCTGTGGAAGGTATTAAGAATATATGGTGTGGGAGGCAAGTTGTTAGAAGCAGTGAAAAGTTTTTATCGAGGATGTAAGGCATGTGTACGTGTAGGAAGAGAGGAAAGTGATTGGTTCTCAGTGAATGTAGATTTGCGGCAGGGGTGTGTGATGTCTCCATGGTTGTTTAAT
>NC_092227.1:36859209-36866263 GCF_036320965.1 Panulirus ornatus | reverse complement strand
CTCTTGTTGTTTTTTGTTTGAAAAGTGTCATATTATATATAATATATTTATATATATATATATATATATATATATATATTATATATATTATATATATATATATATATATATATATATATATTATATTCTTGTGGCATGAGAAAGGTAGGAGGTGAGCAGATTAGAAACGGTAGTGAGGGGTGGGATAAAGAAAAGTAGATTGTTTGTGAAAGAGAAGAGAGAGGCGTTTGGTTGATTTTTGCAGGGAAGTAGTGCGAATGACTAGATGTATAAAAGAAAGAGGCGCAGGATGTCAAGAGAAATGTGCGAGAGGGGAAAAAGAGGGCAAATGAGAGTTGGGATGAGGTAGAGTATCCTTAATCTTAGGGAAAATAAAAGATGGAGGTTAATGTAAAAGTGCCTAAGACAAGAGAAGAAATTAGGTAGGAACATCGATGAAGTGGGCTATGGGGGGGAAATAAAGAAACCAGGTATAAAAACAACAAGGTAGTTGTGAATTGAGAAAGAGATGGACGTGAATAATTTTTGAAGGTTTGTTGAATGTGTTAGATGATAATTGTTGCAGTTATAGGCATGTTTTGGTCGACGGTGGATGTGCGATTGAATGGTCAGGGAGAATGATTTGGTAAACAGATAAGAGGTAGTGGGGGGGGGGGGGGGGTGGGGGGGAAAAAAAAAAACAAAATAGGCTATTGCGGAAGATGAAAGCCGGCAAGGCAGCGGGTTTGATGGTGTTGCAGTGGATTTATTGAAAAAGTGGGTGGGACTGTTGTTGATGGTTGGTAAGGATATTCAATGTATGTTTGGGTTAATGGTGAAATACCGAGGATGGTAGAATGAATGCATTGTGCCATTGTATAAAGGCTAAAGGATATTATGATGAGTGTTTAAATTACAAACGTATAAGTTTGTTGAGTTTCTTGGGAAATTATATGAGAAGGTATTGACTGATGAGGGGTAAAGGCATATACAGTGCATCAGATTGGAAAAGAGTAGTGTGTTTTTCAGAAGTGGTTAGGTGCGTGGATCAGGTGTTATTAGAAGAATGCATGCGAGAAAAAAAATACTAGCATTTATGGACTGGAGAAGGACATGATAGGCGCTGATAGAGATGCTTTCTGAAAGGCTATCAAGGTACATTGTGTGGGAGGGAAGTTACTAGCAGTGAAAAGTTTTTTGGATGGATGTAAGGCATGTGTACGAGCAGAAGAGAGGAAAATGATTGCTTCCCAGTGAATGTCGTTTCCGGCAGGGGTGGCGTGATGTTTATATGGCTGTTTAATTTTCTTATGGATAGGGTATAGCTAAGGGGGTAAATGCAAGAGTTTTGGAGAAAGGGAAAAGTAAAATGTGGGAGGGGGTTTTTGGGAAAGTGAGTCGTTTGTTCTACAGTGCTTGGGCTGATGTTAAGAAAACTGCAAAAGTTGGGACTGATTTTGGGGAAAAGGTGTGAAGAAAAAAGTTGAGAGAAAATGTAAATTAAAGCAAGGAAAGGGTTTGTGGGTTTTGGGGAACAAGTTAGTGGGAGGTCATTTTAAAAGGAGAAAAGTGGAGGGGGAAAGTTTTTAGATTTTTGGGAGTGTATTTAGCAGGGATGGAACCAGGGAAGCGGAAGTCGTCAATGGGGGGGGGAGAGGGCGAATTTTTGGGGAAGCGTGAGAATGTGTGGAAGGGGGGGAGAACATTATCTTTTAGAGAAAAAATGGGTTTTTAAAGGAATGTGATTCCAACAATTTATATGGTTGAAAAGTCGTGGATATAGATGGGGTTTGGGGGAGGAGGGGGAGCGTGGAAATGATATGTTTTACGCGTATATGGTTGAGGTGGTTTGATCGAGAAATGGCCCAACCATTCAAACGCCCTCTTTGTTCTCTAAAACCCACACCGTTTTTTTACCACAAAATCTCTCTTACCCTTTCTTTACTACTCGAAAACCACCTCCACCACATATTGTCCTCAAAATTCTTTTCCCAACAAATCCCCCCTCCTCGCACAACTCTGTCTATAGCCACGCTCGAACCATATAACATTGTTGGAACCACTTACCTTCAAAATACCCATTTTTGCTTTCCGAGATAGTTTTGGGCTTCCCAAATTTTCAAAGGTCCCCGAAATTCCCCCCCCCCACCCCGTGACTACTTCCGTTCCATGGTTCCATCCGGCCAAAAATTTTCCCGGTATCTAAAAAACTTTCCTTCCTAAAGTTCTTCTCCCTTCAAAATACCATTTCCCTCAACCCCGCTGTACCCAATAACCTTTTCTTATTCAATTTACTCTCAGTCTCTTTTTTTCACATTTACCAAACTCAGTCATCGCTTCTGCAGTTTCTCCTGAATCAGCCACAGTGCCGTATCATAGCGAACAACAATGATCACTTCCCAAATCTTCATCCACAACAGATGCATACTTCCCTCTTTCCCAAAAAAATTTTCATTCACCCCCCTAACAACCCCCCTAAAACAAAATAAAAACCTGGAGACATCACCCCCCTGCCCAACCCAATTCACTGAGAAAAAAATCAATTTCCCCTCTTCCTACTCGTAAAACATACCCTTACATCCTCGATAAAAAACTTTTCACTGCTTCTAAAATTGCCTTCCACACCTATTTTTTATTACCCTTCACAGAGCATCTTATCAAATCTACCATATGCCCTTTCCAGATCCTAAAAACTCATAGAAATCTATTTGCTTTTTAAATATTTCTCACATATACTTTCAAAACAAAAAACTGTCCAACATCCCCTACCCCTTCTGAAAAACCCCACTGCTTTCCCCAATCTTTGCTCTGTACATGCCTTCACCCTCTTAATCAATACCCTACCATATGTTTCCCGGAATATCAACAAATTTTACCCTGTAATTTGAGCACTCACCCTTTTTCCTTTGCCTTGTACAATGGCATTGCAAGCATTCCGTCATTCTAAAAAACCCCACATGGTCAAGCATACAAAATAACTGCACCCGTCAACAAAAGTCACCCCTTTTTTTATAATTCCCCTGCAATACCATCCAAACCCCCTGCCTTGCGTTTTCATCTTCCGCAAAGCTTTACTACCTCTTTTCACAAACAAAACCACAATATATATAAAATTTATTTTATATATATATAATATATATAATTATATATATTTATATATATAAAATAAATATATATATATTTATTATTTTATATATATTTTATATATATAAAATAACCATATTTATATATTATATATATATATATATATATATATTATATATATTTATATTATATATATATATATATTAATTGGCGAAATTTATGATTATAATATATTTATATATTATATATTTTATATTATATTTAATAATAGATATTATATAATATTTTATTATATATTTTATTTTATTATCATAAATTTATAAAATGCCCATTTTTATATATATATTATTAATATATATAATATATATATATTTTATTTATATAATATAATTTTTTATATATAGTATATTGATAATTAGATATATATATATAGGCATGTTTAAGCGTCCGGGGTAAACCTGGAAGTGTTTTAGGTTGTATATTTGCGTGTTGTGGACGTGTGAATGCTAATGTGTGATGGGGGGGGTTTTGGGCCATTTCTTTCGGGCTGTTTCCTTGCGTACCTCGCAAACCGGGGGACAGCGACGGGTAAAAAAAAAAAAAAAAAAAAAAAAAATTTATATTATTATATATCTTATATATATTATTTTTTTTTAATATATAATATTATTATATTCAGTATTTCCTTTAGCCAAAGGGGGAAAATGAACACGTTATTTTCCCCCAAGTGCATTTGTGTAATATGAATCATAGGGTAAAATACAAGAAAGAAAAAAAAAAGCGGGTGTATACAACAAAGGAGACGTAGTCAGGACGCCATTTGGAAAAACAAGGGGACTCCCAGGGTGCTTTTCGAGTCTGGCAAAAAGGGCGCATCAAAATTTTTTGGGGACAAGAATTGGGAACTTTTTACCAATTTCATCAAAAATTTAAAGCTTCAATTTTGTATAGACCTTCACTAATATTAATTTTACGATTCTTTTTTTGAATAATAGAAGATTCAATTATATTTCTCGTGGTCAGAATTAAAATTAATAAAGAAAATGCTTTTATTTCCGTAATACAGTGTCATGATTTTTAACATGATTTAATAGGCTTTGATTTTTGTCGTTTTTCTTTTTTAAAAAAAAAATTTTTTTTTCTTTTATGTTGCTTAGGTCCACCGAAATCTTACCGTCTGCCCATAAAATTATCAATATTTCTACATAGCACTCGATGTTGATAAAGCAGAACTTTCTGTACATCCAATGTATTTTTGTATGTGCTTAACTTAAATTGTTTCCTTGCCTATGTATCAAGCAGTTAAAAGGGTAAAATCCATT
The DNA here is from genome assembly GCF_036320965.1 of Panulirus ornatus. NCBI lineage: Eukaryota > Metazoa > Arthropoda > Malacostraca > Decapoda > Palinuridae > Panulirus > Panulirus ornatus. The sequence goes on along the minus strand of NC_092227.1, from coordinate 36,861,878 downwards.
TTTTCATTTCTAGGTAAATTTGAGGGAAAAGGGTACCAAATTGCCAAAGACATTATTGTGAATAGATGAATGATTCTTCTTTGTGTGGGGCTGATTTTCTTTTTTCAAAAAATTTCGTGTTTTCTTCATCTGAAATACAACATTGAATATAAGGGATTTCAATTTTCTATAAGGGGAGAAAAATTTTTTCTCTTCTTTAACATCCTTATCTTCTTTGCTTTTTGTGTGCATTTCATTAACCATTTCGGGAAAAAGATTTCTTGCAATGCAACCCATACATATTCAATAATCTTCACTCAAGTATTTGGAAACATATTCTCATGTCCTAAGAAAAAAAATCTAAAAAAGTAGATATCTAAATAAAACATGGCGGTTAGAAAATATTGACTATATGCATTCAACACTTAAGTGGGTTTCGAAAAAGTTTAAAAAGACATATGTCAAAATTTTCAAAGTATCAAAAAGGGCATAAAATTTATTGCTTTTTCTCTTCTAAATGTTATAATGGAACCCAATTATTATGTTATTGAAAATCTATTTTGCTTCTTTGGGACCCCTAGACGTGGGAAATTCACACAAATTTGCATCATGGGGAAAAAGGGGGGTTTGTTTGGTTAACAAAAAACCCAGCTCAAAACATTTTATATATAATATGAAACAAATGGTGATAGCAAAATTGCCCCTTGCTCAACAGAATGTGTGTTTGTAAGTTTATGTTATCCTGAAAGTTATCCTGGTACGTGCAAAGTCAATAAATTTGAGAGATTATTATGGCTAACAGAAGTATTTTTATGTTTCCAATGGTTCAGACAGATGTTTAAAAATCCTGTATCGCAAATTTCGTAAAAAGCGAAAAATTTTCGTCAAAACTATAAACTACAGGAAGTGTAATTTTTTCATAACAAGTCTTAAAAAGGGTTTTTTCCCCGGAATTTTGACAGTAGCCACTACGGGAGATTAGAAATACTTAGCTATTCGAAAGTCATGTTAAATACAACGGCAAAATAATTAGGTGTGGAGGATATCCTGTTTATGGATTTCTACTGAACATACAAAATGGGCAGACAAAAATGACTGTTGGGAAAAAAATGTTAACAAGTAGGTTTGTCCCCAGCATGATTCAGGTTGAGTGAATTGTTGTTAGTTGGGGGGTGTGTTTTACGCATGTCCGTTTTAAATTTCCTTTAGCAAACTCACGAGTTTCTATTATTGTATCGGCATTCATCAAGGAGAAAGAAAAGAATTGATATCTCTGCTTCGGTACGATAGGTCCTAATTCTTCTTGAGTTTTAAGAGGTAGCCTCAACGCTGTTGTATTTAAATTCTTTTAGTAGGGCTTCATCTGGTATCCCCACTTTATCGATAAGAATGTCCTATTTTTAGACATTTTTATTGGGTAAGTCGTGCTCGAATAGATTTTTCAAAAGTAATCATGGAAGAGATATGGTGAAGATGTATATCTTGTATTGCTTTCAGTCCCAAAACCATTAAACCTTTTTGGATAAACATAAAGATTTTTCTATAACATTACAACAAAGGGAAGTAAAATATTCACTGTTTTTTTCTTTTTTTGTATTTTGATAATCAATTCGGGATAGTGGTCTTAAGGTGAAATTCAAATAAAAGAAAAAAACTACCCAAATTGATCCATATTTCTTTTTTTTCGGAAACTATCACTGTATTCTGTAGAAATGCTATTGCCCAACGATTGTATTTTTTAAGGTGATGAAATTTTTGTGTTCCTGAATCCTTGAGCGAAAATAATATGTATATGACACTGCTAAAAAAACGTTTCCAACATGTTCTTGAGTGATGCATTTAAAAAGCAAAGCAAACAAATCATGGAGATGTCAAGCAAGTTTATTGAACAGCAGAAACCATTTTTTTTCTTTATTAAAAGGGTTTTTTTCCACCAAAATTTCTAGAACTCTGAATCCCTTTATATCAATATTGTATTTGAATATGAAATCTCCCCGTAATTCTATGATTAGAAAACCCGCCCACCTATGGAAAAATTGGGTTATTCAATTTCCTGTGGGGGAATGCGATCAGGTGTATATTGACCACACTGGTAAGTTCTTTAAAGAAGAGGGTTCAGCGCACAAATCTTCTGAAAGGGGCAGCTGGGAATCACGTGATATTTTTAGACATATAGAAAGCGATTCACATCCAATAAATGAGATTTGTATACCTTTGCGTGTCACATAGAGAACGGTTTTTTTTGGTAGATAGTCTCTTACTAAGTTATCAATTCTATGACCCTTCAACAAAGTTATGTATCAGATGGAAAATCAGCTTAACTAAATGTCTGTGAAAAATTTCAGCAAAAATAAAAGCCCAAAGCTATGCACTAGTGCGCCTGAGATCCTTTAACCTTTTCGTGTAGCTATTCAGATCCAAAAGGGTAAACAACCAACGTTCAAACCATCCGGTGCCCATTTGAATTTATATGTTACAGCTCATGGTTTCTTGTGACTCTACATTTTAAAAATATTAGTAATACTTATAAACCGTTGAACTTTGCTTTTTTTTCAGCCAACAAAATTTTTCCAATGTTTACCCCAGGACGCTCACATGCCCTGTGCAATCCACTGACAGCACGTCCCCACAGCATACCTAAACGTTTCAATTCACTCTACTCCCTGCAAGCCTTTCAACCCTCCTGTAAC
>NC_092227.1:36841709-36854209 GCF_036320965.1 Panulirus ornatus | reverse complement strand
TAACATTTAGAATGGAGAAGGAAGTCAATGATTCTATGCCCTTTTTGGATACTTTGATAATAAGACACTAGTGTCAAGTTTACATTTTCGGAAACCCTACTTAAGTGGTTGATTGCATATAGTCAATATTTTTCTAACCGCCATGTTTTAGTGAAGATATCTACTTTATAGATTTGTTTCTTAGGACATTGAGAATATGTTTCCAGAATACTTGAGTGAAGATATTGAATATGTATGTTGCATTGCAAGAAATCTTTGTTTTCCCGAAATGGTTAATGAAAATGCACACAAAAAGCAAAGAAGATTAATTGTGATGTTAAAGAAGAGAAAAAATTTTTCTCCCCTTATGAGAATTTTGAAATCCCTTAATATCAATGTTGTATTTCAGAATGAAGACACACGAAATTTTTGAAAAAAAAGAAGAAATCAGCCGAGCACTAAAGGAAGAATCATTCATCTATTCAGCAGATAATGTTCTTTGTGCAATTTGGTACCTTCCATCAAATTTACCGTAGAAAATGAAAATAATGGTATGTTACCATTTTTAGACTGCTTGATACATAGGCAAGGAAACAAGTTTAAGTTAAGCACATACAAAAATACATTGGTATGTACAGAAAGTTCTGCTGGATGCAACTATCGAGTGCTATGTAGAAATATTGATAAGTTTTATGGGCAGACTGGTAAGGATTTTCGTTGGACCTAAGCAACATAGATATGTTATAAGAACTCGACAAAAATCAAAGGCCTAGTTTAATCATGTTAAAAATCATGATCACTGTATTGACTGGAGTAATGCCATCTCTGTTATTAATTCTAATTCCTGTACCACGAGAAATATAATTGAATCTTCTATTATTCAAAACAAAAAGAATCGTAACATTAATATTAGTGAAGGTCTATACAAATTGGATAGCTTTATTGTTGATGAAATTGGTAAACAGTTCCCATTCTTGTCCACATAATTTTATGATGCGCTTGTTGCCAGACTCGAACGCACCCGGGTAGTCACTTGTTTACCAAATGGCGTCCTGACTACGTCTCTTCGTTGTATATCAACTGACTTTTATATTTCTTTCTTGTATCTACCCTGATGATGTCATTATTACACGAAAGTGCACTTGGGAACTTAACGTGTTTCATTTCCCCGTTGGCTCAAAGGAAAATACTTGATATATATATATATATATATATATATATATATATATATATATATATATATATATATATATATATATATATCTTTTTTTTTTTTTTTTTTTTTTTTTACCTCGTCGCTGTCTCCCGCGTTTGCGAGGTAGCGCAAGGAAACAGACGAAAGAAATGGCCCAACCCCCCCCCATACACATGTACATTCACACGTCCACACACGCAAATATACATACCTACACAGCTTTCCATGGTTTACCCCGGACGCTTCACATGCCTATATATATATATATATATATACATATATATATATATATATATATATATATATATATATATATATATATATATATATATATATATATATATATATATATATATAAATGGCGAATATTTATGATTATATATATATATATATATATATATATATATATATATATATATATATATATATATATATATATATATATATATATATATATATATATATATATAATCATAAATATTCGCCATTTATATATATATATATATATATATATATATATATATATATATATATATATATATATATATATATATATATATGTATATATATATATATATATATATATATATATATATATATATATATATATATATATATATATATATATATATATATATATATATATATATATATATATATATATATATATATATATATATATGTGTGTGTGTGTGTTGTGAGAAGAGGTAGTAAAAGCTTTGCGGAAGATGAAAACAGGCAAGGCAGCGGGTTTGGATGGTATTGCAGCGGAATTTATCAAAAAAGGGGGTGACTGTTGTTGACTGGTTGGCAAGGTTATTTAGTGTATGCATGACTCATGGTGAGGTGCCTTAGGATTGACGGAATGCTTGCATAGTGCCATTGTACAAGGCAAAGGAGATAAAGGTGAGTGCTCAAATTACAGGGGTATAAGTTTGTTGAGTATTCCTGGGAAATCATATGGTAGGGTATTGATTAAGAGGGTGAAGGCATGTACAGAGCAATAGATTGGGGAAGAGCAGTGTGGTTTCAGAAGTGGTAGAGGATGTGTGGATCAGGTGTTTGCTTTGAAGAGTATATGTGAGAAATACTTAGAAAAGCAAATAGATTTCTATGTAGCATTTATGGATCTGGAGAAGGCATATGGTAGATTTGATAGAGATGCTCTGTGGAAGGTAATAAGAAAATATGGTGTGGAAGGCAAGTTGTTAGAAGCAGTGAAAAGTTTTTATCGAGGATGTAAGGTATGTGTACGAGTAGGAAGAGAGGAAATTGATTGGTTCTCAGTGAATGTCGGTTTGCGGCAGGGGTGCGTGATGTCTCCATGGTTGTTTAATTTGTTTATGGATGGAGTTGTTAGGGAGGTGAATGCAAGAGTTTTGGAAAGAGGGGCAAGTATGCAGTCTGTTGTGGATGAGAGAGCTTGGGAAGTGAGTCAGTTGTTGTTCGCTGATGATACGGCACTGGTGGCTGATTCATGTGAGAAACTGCAGAAGCTGATGACTGAGTTTGGTAAAGAGTGTGAAAAAAAGAGAGCTGAGAGTAAATGTGAATAAGAGCAAGGTTATTAGGTACAGCAGGGTTGAGGGACAATGGTATGTTTGAATGGAGAAGAACTTTAGGAAGTGAAGTGTTTTAGATACCTGGGAGTAGATTTGGCAGCGGATGGAACCATGGAAGCGGAAGTGAGTCACAGGGTGGGGGAGGGGGGGAAGTTCTGGGACCGTTGAAAATTGTGGGGAAGACAAGAACGTTATCTCGGAAAGCAAAAATAGGTATGTTTGAAGGTATAGTGGTTCCAACAATGTTATATGGTTGCGAGGCGTGGGCTATAGACAGAGTTGTGCGGAGGAGGGTGGATGTGTTGGAAATGAGATGTTTGAGGACAATATGTGGTGTGAGGTGGTTTGATCGAGTGAGTAATGAAAGGGTAAGAGAGATGTGTGGTAATAAAACGAGTGTGGTTGAGAGAACAGAAGAGGGCGTTTTGAATTGGTTTGGTCACATTACTCGATCAAACCACCTCACACCATATACTGTCGTAAAACATATCATTTCCAGCGCATCCGCCCTCCTCCCCACAACCCTATCTATAGTCCACGACTTGCAACCATATAACATTGTTGGAATCACTATTCCTTTAAACATACCCATTTTTGCTCTAAAAGATAATGTTCTCGCCTTCCACACATTCTTCAACGCTTCCAAAACCTTCGCCCTCTCCCCAACCATGTGACTGACTTCCGCTTCCATGGTTCCATCCGCTGTTAAATACACTCCCAGATATCTAAAACACTTCACATCCTCCAGCTTTACTCCATTCAAACTGACCTCCCACTTAACTTGTTCCTCAACCCTACTAAACCTAATAACCTTGCTCTTATTCACATTTACTCTCAACTTTCTTCTTTCACACACTTTACCAAACTCAGTCACCAACTTCTGCAGTTTCTTACACGAATCAGCCACAAGCACTGTAGAACAAGCGACTCACTTCCCAAACCCTCTCATCCACATTATACTTGTCCCTTTCTCCAAAACTCTTGCATTCACCCCCTTAGCTACCCTATCCATAAAGAAATTAAACAGCCATATAAACATCACGCACCCCTGCCGGAAACTGACATTCACTGGGAAGCAATCACTTTCCTCTCTTCCTGCTCGTACACATGCCTTACATCCATCATAAAAACTTTTCACTGCTAGTAACTTTCCTCCCACACCATGTACTCTTGATGCCTTTCAGAAAGCATCTCTATCAGCTCTATCATGTGCCTTCTCCAGTTCCATAAATGCTAGTATTTCTCGCATGCATTCTTCTAAGTAAACACCTGATCCACGCAACCTATACCACTTCTGAAAACACACTACTCTTTCCCAATCTGATGCTCTGTATATGCCTTTACCCTCTCAATCAATACCTTCTCATATAATTTCCCAAGAATACTCAACAAACTTATACGTTTGTAATTTAAACACTCATCTTAATATCCTTTGCCTTTATACAATGGCACTATGCATTCATTCTACCAATCCTCTGGTATTTCACCATTAACCATACATACATTGAATATCCTTACCAACCAATCAACAACAGTCACCCACTTTTTCAATAAATTCCACTGCAACACCATCCAAACCCGCTGCCTTGCCGGCTTTCATCTTCCGCAAAGCTTTCACTACCTCTTATCTGTTTACCAAATCATTCTCCCTGACCCTTTCACTTCGCACATCACCTCGACCAAAACATCCTATATCTGCAACTTTATCATCTAACACATTCAACAAACCTTCAAAATATTCACTCCATCTCTTTCTCACTTCACAACTACTTGTTGTTACTTCCCCATTAGCCCACTTCATCGATGTTCCTATTTCTTCTCTTGTCTTAGGCACTTTACCTACCTCCATCTTTTTATTTTCCCTAAGATTTAAGGATACTCTCTCATCCCAACTCTCATTTGCCCTCTTTTTCCCCTCTCGCACATTTCTCTTGACATCCTGCCTCTTTCTTTTATACATCTAGTCATTCGCACTACTTCCCTGCAAAAATCATCCAAACGCCTCTCTCTTCTCTTTCACTAACAATCTTACTTCTTTATCCCACCACTCACTACCGTTTCTAATCTGCTCACCTCCTACCTTTCTCATGCCACCAAGAATATTATATATATATATATTATATATATATATATATATATATATTTATATATATATATATATTTTATATATATATATATATATATATATATATATAATATATGACAATTTTCAAACAATAAAACAGCAAAGAGAAAAAATTTGTTTGGTCTTCTTCAGAAAGGACACTGTAAACAAGAGCAGCTCAGTAAACAGGCCTCGCTTTCTCCCGAGCTATTGAATTTTCTCAAAAGAACAAGAAACAGAAAAGGTCTTTTCCTTCTTCAGCACATGAGAAAGAAAACTGTCTTTCTCTAATATGAAAATAACTCTTCATTGTCTTCTCCTCCTGCATCAGAAGCAACCAAGTAAGACCTATTCTGTCGTCTTCCCTATTTTCTTACGGTGAAAGAAAAAAGAAAAACGCAATATTCTCTTTTTCTCTGTCTGGGATAAAAAAGTTAAAAAAAAGGCTCGTCTCCTTAAACAGCAACAAAAGCAACCGAGATCCATCCTTTCTTTTGCCGGGAAGGCTGGGGCTGCACTCGTTAGGGTGTCGGGGGTGTAGCCTCGAACAATGTAAGGAGCGTCTACGTCTGCCAACGCTCCACAATTAGTGATGATAATAGTGTTTGCATACCATTATGACGCGAGACCCCAGCTGTAGACGGGGGGTCATCTTCACTCATTATGATACCATGTTCTGATCCACTCGCTCTTCTCTATCACACACACACACACACACCACACCACACACACACACACACACATATAATATATATATTATATATATATATATATATATATATATATATATATATATTATATATGTATGTATATTTGCGTGTGTGGACGTATGTATATACATGTGCATGGGGGGGGTTGGGCCATTTCTTTCGTCTGTTTCTTGCGCTACCTCGCAAACGCGGGAGACAGCGACAAAGTATAATAAAAAAAAAATATAATATATATATATATATATACATATATATATTATATAATATATATATATATATAATATATATATAGATAGATAGATAGATAGATAGATAGTGGGGAAGATGGAAGACAGATATGTATTTGTACAGCGTATTTTTTGTAGGTCGTCTTTGTCACATTAGAGGGAGGTTTTATTATATTGTTAGCGTCTCGCTTGTCTGGGTAAAAGGACTGCTGATAAACAAACGCGTCATAAAATTGATCATGTTGGCCTAACTCTCTTTGAATTTGTCTATGATGGTTCAACATCAATTTTTTTTTTGAAGAATTCTCGTTTGTTGATACAAGAAGTCTTTTTTGCATTTAGGTTTTCATGCAGACGGAGATTCAAGAAGAAACAATGGGTTCACTGCACAGTGAGAAAGTGATGTTGTTCAAGAGTTTCCTTAGCAGTAGGATGTGATCCTTACTGGGGGTCTGGGGAGTTCTGCACACTGTGTGGGGACACAGTAAACATATCAGAATTTTTCAATCCGTTGCTTCGTAAACTGCTGCCATTTGTGTTTGATCTAAACCTTATTTGGTGAATCATCACTTTATATTTTCAGCTGGTTTTATCCGCCTCCCAGTTATGAAGGGATCCGTTTCAACTGCTTACTTTCTATTGGCCATTCCGACGACTCCATCACATAAGTAGTTCGTTCCAGGCTCAGCCTACATCGTGTAGGCCAGAGTAGGATATACTGTAATAAATTCAACTAAGTATGACACTAAATCTTTCAGGACATTTAGCAATATATCTGCGATATCTATTCGCTTAATTCTCGTTACACAGAATTTTATCTATTTCTTATGGGTTCTTAGCCCATGACACGAAGGCATAACCTTGGAGCACGACGTTACGACCTTTATGAAACTGTACGACCTGACGTACGACTGTCAGACAATTGAGCATGACCTTACCACTTTGGATGTGAGGGCTGGCTTATGATGTCATCATGACGTCAGGTGAAAGGTAACACCACTAAACGAAGGTTCGAATCATTATGCTTAAAGTTCGTACCCTCATGCCTGAGGATGGCATGCATCGTGCTCGAGAGCTTATTGTACTCTAGAAAAAGACTTGTGTAGTATACTGTAGTAGAATGCGAGGCTTTCGACAATATCAGTCACAGTGTGTTGGTATTACACATATATAAGGACGTTGTCACATAAGACAAGCGACTAGTAGCTTCAGTTTTAGGAGAATGTTGTGAAAAGATATAATTCAAATGTCTGTAAACAGAAGCTTAGTATAGATCCGGAGGTAAAGAGTCTGGCAGTAAATATGTCCAAGAAGACAACAAGAAACTCTTTGATGCTGCAGTTCGCAGTTTTTCTTTACCGAACGTCTTTCAAGGTATCGTGAAAAAAACGGTAGAAATACAAGGCGTAAGAAGTTTGTGTCAACTCCTTACATGTATGCAAATAGTATTTCTTTCTGTAAAAACAAAGAAAATGTCTGAAGTGCAAATCATGTTATGTGCTATGGTAGTGAGCATCGAAGAGATATTCATTAGAAGACAGAAGAAACGGACACACAAGACATAAAAAAAACTTAGACAAACATTTAAAAAAAACACATCGATTTCACTACAGTGTGCAAGGTTGTGCGATCCTGGCCACGATGTTATGTGTATATCATGGTCTTATAACATGATGAAGTGTAAAGAATGGTAAATAGATTCCATTTGGTTATGCGTTATGTGTGTTATCACAAGGACAATGCTATTTATAGAAATCACACAAAATACAGACAAAGATAGAGAGACAGACAGAACGGGCCTCTGTGCGCACTGGTCAGCGTTACTAACCATGATTCATAGGGCCAGCCTGGAGTTTATATGGTATGGGTTCGATTCCTCGGCGAGGCAGTCGGCTACACCAAGCAGATGTTCATCCACCCCTCTGCGATAGTCGACAAATGAGTCCCTTGGGCAAAAGACTTTTAACTCTACAGTAATCAGAATTAGAAATCACACAAACACGGCATTATACATATTTATATATATATATAATATATATATATATAATATATATTAATATATATATATATATTATATATATATTATATATAATATATATTATATTATATATATATTATGGAAAGGATCACAATTTTGCGAGTGATCAAGTATATTCCTATGAGTCCACGGGGAAGATGAAACACGAAAGTTCCAAGTGCATTTCGTGTATAATCACATCATCAGCGGAGACACAAGAGAGGAATATAACAGTCAGTTGATATACTATCGAAGAGACGAAGCTAGGACGCCATTTGGTAAACATGTGATTCAATCCTTGGAATGTTTTTTGGGAGCAAAGTCAGGGGTTGTTGAGAGGACAAGAGCAAGGGAAGGAGTAGCACAACTCCTGAAACGGTGTGGTGGGAGTATGTGATAGAGTGTAAGAAAGTAAACTCGAGATTGATATAGGTAAAACTGAAGTGGGTGGAGAGAGATGGGTGATTATTGGTGAAAATGCACCTAGGATGAGAAGAAAAATGAGAGAAGAAATTTGTATTTGGGAGCAGCTGAGTGGTTTACTAGTGGTTTTGATGCACGAGCGGGTTATAGTGATGGGTGGTTTTGAATGCAAAGGTTGGTAATGTGGCAGTTGAGGGAATATATTGGTTGTGCATGGGGTGTTCAGTTGTTGTAAGTGGAATGGTGAAGCAGCTTGTAGATTTGTGTGCTGAAAAAAGGACTGGTGATTGGGAATACTGGTTTAAAGAGAGAAATAATATTCATTAGTATGTAAGTAGGAGAGATGGTCAGAGAGTGTTACTAGATTACATATTAATTGATAGGCGCGCGAAAGAGAGACTTTTGGATGTTAATGTGCTGAGAGGTGCATTGGAGGGATGCCTGATCATTATTTCTGGAGACGGTGAGTTGTAGGGTATTCAGAAAAGAAGAGAGAAAGTTAGGGTGAAGAGAGTGGTGAGAGTAGGTTAGCTTTGGGAGGAGATTGTGTGAGGAAGTACCAGAAGAGACTGAGTGCAGAATTGAAAGGTGAGAGCAAAGGACGTAAAGGGAGTGGAGGAAGAATGGGATGTATTTAGGGAAGCAGTGATGGCTTGTGCAAAAGATGCTTGTGGCTATGAGAAGCGTGGGAGGTGGGCAGATTAGAAAGGTTGGTGAGTAGTGGGATGGAGAAGTAAGATTATTAGTGGAGAGGGGGGAGAAGAGGCTTTTAGACGAGTTTTGCAGGGAAATAATGCAATGAAGGAGAATATATAAGAAGAGGCAGTGAGGTCCAAGAGAGAACGCCTAGAGGTGAAAAGAGGGCAAATGAGAGTTGGGGTGACAGGTTTATTAATTTAGGGAGAATAAAAAGATATTCTGGAAGGAGGTAAATAAAGTGCGTAAGACAAGAGAACAAATGGGAACTCGGTGAAGGGGGCTAATGGGGAGGTGATAACAATAGTGGTGATGTGAGAAAAGGATGACAGAGCCCTTTTGAGGTTTTTGAATGTGCTAGATTAAAACTAGATGAGTGGCAAGATATAGGGTGTTTTGGTGGGGGGTGGTGTGCAAGTGAGGGGGTTTGGGGAGAATGATTTGGTAAACAGAGAAGAAGTAGTAAAAGCTTTGCAGAAGTAAAAGCGGCAGGCAGGGGGTTTGGTGCTATTGCAGGGGGGAAAAAATTATTTGAAAGGGGGTGACTTGTGTTGATTGGTTGGTAAGGGTATCAAAATGTATGTATAATTCATGATGAGGTCCCTGAAAATTGGGCGGAATGTATGCATAGTTCCATTGGACAAAGGCAAAGGGGATAAGGTGGGTGCTAAATTACAGAAGTATAAGTGTTGATTTTTCCCTGGGAAATTATAGGGAGGATATTGAATGAGAGGGTGAAGGAATGTACCGAGATAAGACTGGTGAAGAGCAGTGTGAGGAGTGTGGATTAGGTGTTTGTTTGAGAATTTTATGTGAAAAGAACTTTGAAAAGCAAATGGTTTTTAGTGTATTTATGATCTGGAGAAGGCATATGTAGAGTTGATGAGATGCTCTGTGGATATTAAGAATAATGGTGTGGGAGGTAAGTTGTTAGAAGCAGTGAAAGTTTTGATCGTGATGTAAGGCATGTGTGCGAGGGGGAAGAGGGGATAGTGATTGGTTCTCGGTAAATGTCGGTTTGTGGTAGGGTGCGTGATGTCTCCAGGGTTTGTTTAATTTGTTTATGGATGGGGTTGTTGGGAGGTGAATGCAAGAGTTTTAAAAAGGGGGCAAGTATGCGTCTGTTGTGGATGAGAGAGCTTGGGAAGTGAGTCAGTTGTTGTTCGCTGATGATACAGCGCTGGTGGTGATTCATGTGAGAAACTGCAGAAGCTGGTGATGAGTTGATAAAGTGTGTGAAAGAAGAAAGTTGAAAGCAAATGTGAATAAGAGCAAGGTTATTAGGTACAGAAGGGTAGAGGGACAAGTGAATTGGGAGGTAAGTTTGAATGGAGAAAAACTGGATGAAGTGAAGTGTTTTAGATGTTGGGAGTGGATTTGGCAGTGGATGGAACCATGGAAGCGGAAGTGAGTCAAGGGTGGGGGGGGGGTTGAAGTTGGGAGCGTTTGAAAAGTGATTTGGAAAGCGAGAACATTATTGGAAGCAAAAAGGGTATGTTTGGGGAAATTTAGTGGTTCCAACAATGTTTATGGTTGCGAGGCGGGGCTATTGGATAGAGTTGTGTGGGGGGTGGTGTGTTGGAAATGAGATGTTTCAGAAAAATATGTGGTGTGGGGTGGTTTGATAGAGTAAGAAATGAAATGTAAGAGAAATATGGGTAATAGAAAGGGTGAGGTTGAGAGAGCAGAAGAGGGTGTTCATTTGAAATGGTTTGGTCACATGGAGAGAATGAGTGAGGAAAGATTTGACCAAGACATATGTGTTAGAGGTGGAGGGAACGAGAGGTGGGAGACCAAACTGGAGGTGCCCTCTTTCACCTCCTGCATGTTCAGGCATCGATCCCCACAAAATCTTTTTCATCCCTCTTTCCACCTCCAATTTGGTCTCCCACTTCTCCCCGTTCCTCCACCTCCGCACATATATCCCCTTTTGGGCAATATTTCCTCACTCATTCTCTCCATGTGCCCAAACCACTTCAAAACACCTCTTTTGCTCTCTCAACACGCTCTTTTTATTTCCACACATCTCTCTTACCCCTTTCGTTACTTACTCGATCAAACCACTCACCACACATTGTCCTCAAACATTTATTTCCAGCACTCCATCCTCCTGCGCCAACTTATCCATAGCCCCCGCCTCGCAACCATAAACATTGTTGGAACTATATTCCCTTTAAACATACCCATTTTTTCTTTCCGAGATAATGTTCTCGACTTCCACACATTCTTCAAGGCTCCAGGATTTTCGCCCCTCCCCCCCCTATGATTCACTTCGCTTCCATGATTTTTTCCGCTGCCAAATCCACTCCCAGATATCTAAAACAATTTACTTCCTCCCGTTTTTTCATTCAACTTACCCCCCAATTGACTTGACCCCCAACCTACTGTACCCAATAACCTTGTTCTTATTCACATTTACTCTTAACTTTCTTCTTTCACACACTTTACCAAATCAGTCACGCTTCTGCAGTTTCTCACATGAATCAGCACCCGCGCTGTATCATCAGCGAACAACAAGTGACTCACTTCCCAAGCTCTCTCATCCACAACAGACTTTTATACTTGCCCCTCTTTCCAAAACTCTTGCTTTCACCTCCCTAAAAACCCATCATAAACAAATTAAAAACAACCATGGAAACATCACACACCCCCGCCCCAAAACTACATTCACTGAAAACCCAAACACTTTCCCCTCTTCCCACACGTTTCACATGCCTTACATCCCCGATTTAAAATTTTCACTGCTTTTAACAACTTGCCTCCCCCACCATTATATTGTTAATACCTTCACAGGTCTCTATCAACTCTATCATATTCTTTCTCACATCCATAAATGCTACATTTCAAATCCATTTGCTTTTCTAAGTATTTCTCACATACATTCTTCACAGCAAAACTGATCCACACATCTCTACCACTTCTGAAACAACATGCTCTTCCCCCAAACTGATGCTTGTACATGCCTTCACCCTCTCAATCAATACCTCCCCATTATAATTTCCAGGAATACTCAACAAACTTATACCTCTGTAATTTGAGCACTCACTCTTATCGCCTTTGCCTTTGTACAATGGCACTATGCACGCATTCCCCAATCTCAGGCACCTCACAGGTCGTACATACATTAAATAACCTTCAACAGTCAAAAATACATATATTATATATATATATATATATATATTATATATTATATATAATATATATATATTTTATATATATATTTATATATATATTATTATATATACACGTAAACACAACACAACATACACGCTACATGTGTATATAAGGACATAAATGTGCGTGCATATGGAATGATAAGGGCACTACATTTATACTGTAAAAGGTTTAAAAAAACGAAGCAAACAAGAGTGTATAACTCTCTCCGCAGTACACAAATTAGTTTGCCACACGGTCCCCCCGCGGGTCACGTCAAAAACCACGCAAACTACCACAGCATTTTGTTGTCCTTCCGTAAGGGCGTATCTCGTGCTTGAGTTGTACCCTTGTGCTATTGAGTTGTACCCTCGTGCTCATGAGTTTTACCGTCGTGCTCATGAGTTGTACGTCGTGCTCATGGGTTGTACCGT
>NC_092227.1:36761009-36841609 GCF_036320965.1 Panulirus ornatus | reverse complement strand
AATGTATACATATGTACACATACCCAGACATATACATATATACAATGTACGTGATTCATACTTCCTGCCTGTATTTATTTCCGTCGCCACCCCGTAACACATGATATGACACCCCCTCCCCCCGCACGCACGCGAACTAGCGCTAAGAAAAGACAACAAAGGTCACATTCATTCACACTTAGTCTCTAGCTGTCATGTATAAGGCACCGAAACCACAGCTCCCTTTCCACAGCCAGGCCCCAAAAACTTTCCATGGTTTACCCCAGACGCTTCACATGCCCTGGTTCACTCCATTGACAGCACGTAGACCCCGGAATACCACATCGTTCCAATTCACTCTATTCCTTGCACGCCTTACATCCTCCAGCATGTTCAGGCCCCGATCGCTCAAAATCTTTTTCACTCCATCCTTCCACCTCTAATTTGGTCTCCCACTTCTCGTTCCCTTCCACCTCTGACACATATATCCTCTTTGTCAATCTTTCCTCACTAGTTGTCTCCATGAGAGCAAATCATTTCAATACACTATCTTCTGCTCTCTCAACCAAACTCTTCTTATTATCACACATCTCTCTTACCCTTTCATTACTTACTCGATCAAACCACCTCACACCACATATTGTCCTCAAACATCTCATTTCCAACACCTTCACCTTCCTCCGCACAGCCCCATCTATAGCCTACGCCTCGCAACCATATAACATTGTTGGAACAACTATTTCTTCAAACATAACCATTTTTGCTTCGCGAGATAAAGTTCTTGCCTTCCACACATTTTTCAACGCTCCCAGAACTTTCGCCCCCTCCCACACCCTGTGACTCACTTCCGCTTCCATGGTTCCATCTCCTGCCAAATCCACTCCCAGATATCTAAAACACTTCACTTCCTCCAGTTTCTCTCCATTCAAACTTACCTCCCATTTAACTCATCCCTCAACCCTATTGTACTTAGCTAATAACCTTGCTCTAATTCACATTTACTCTCAACTTTCTTCTTTCACTCACTTTAACAAACTCAGTCACCAGCTTCTGCAGTTTTTCACATGAATCAGCCACCAGCGCTGTATCATCAGCGAACAACAACTGACTCACTTCCCAAGCTCTCTAAGCCACAACGGACTGCATACTTGCCCCTCTCTCCAAAACTCTTGCATTTACCTCCCTAACGACCCCATCCATGAACAGATTAAACAAACATGGAGACATCACACACCCCTGCCGCAAACCAACATTCACTGAGAACCAATCACTTTCCTCTCTTCCTACTCGTACACATGCTTACATCCTCGATAAAAACTTTTCACTGCTTCTAACAACTTGCCTCCCACGCCGGATCCATAAATGGTACATACAAATCCATATATTTTTCTAAGTATTTCTCATATACATTCTTCAAAGCAAACATCTGATCCACACCTCCTCTACTACTTCGGAAACCACACTGCTCTTCCCCAATCTAATGCTATGTACATGCCTTCACACTCTCACCCTCTCATATAATTTCCAAGGAATACTCAACAAACTTGTACCCCTATAATATGAACACTCACCTTTATCCTCTTTGCCTTTGCACAATGGCATTATGCATGCATTCCGCCAATCCCCAGGCACTTCATCATGAGTCATACACACATTAAATATCCTCATCAACAAGTCAACAGCACAGTCACACGATTTTGTGATAAAATCCACTGCAATACTATCCAAACCCGCCGCCTTCCTTTCACTACCTCTTCTCTGTTTACCAAACCATTCTCCCTGACCCTCTTACTTCGCACACAACCTCGACCAAAACATCCCGTATTTGTCACTCTATCATCTAATACATTCAACAAACCTTCAAAATACACACTCCGTCTCCTTTTCACATCTCCATTACTTACCATTATCTCCCCATTAGCCCCTTTACTTATGTTCCCATTTGTTCCCTTATCTTACTCAATTTATTTACCTCCCTCCAAAACATCTTTTTATTCTCCCATAAATTTAATGATACTCCTCGCACCCCAACTCTCATTTCCCCTCTTTTCCACCTCTTGCACCTTTCTCTTGACCTCCTGCCTCTTTCTTTTATATATCTCCCAGTCATTTGCATTATTCCCCTGCAAAACTCGTCCAAATGCCTTTCTCTTCTATTTCACTAACAATCTTACTTCCTCATCATAAAACTCACTACCCTTTCTAATTTGCCCAACTCATACGCTTCTCATGCTACAAGCATCTTTGCGCAAGCCATCACTGCTTTCATAAATATATCTCATTCCTTCCCCACTCCCCTTACGTCCTTTGTTCTCACCTTTTTCCATTCTGTACTCAGTCTCTCATGGTACTTCCTCACACAAGTCTCCTTCCCAAACTCACTTACTCTCACAACTCTCTTTACTCCAACATTCTCTCTTCTTTTCTGAAAACCTCTACAAATGTTCACCTTCACCGCCACAAGATAATGATCAGACATTCCTCCAGTTACACCTCTCAGTACATTAACATGCAAAAGTATCTCTTTTGCGCTCGTATCAATCAACAATATGGCATGTGTACGTGTAGGAAGAGAGGAAAGTGATTGGTTCTCAGTGAATGTAGGTTTACGGCAGGGGTGTGTGATGTCTCCATGGTTGTTTAATTTGTTTATGGATGGGGTTGTTAGGGAGGTGAATGCAAGAGTTTTGGAAAGAGGGGCAAGTATGAAGTCTGTTGGGGATGAGAGAGCTTGGGAAGTGAGTCAGTTGCTGTTCGCTGATGATACAGCGCTGGTGGCCGATTCATGTGAGAAACTGCAGAAGCTGGTGACTGAGTTTGGTAAAGTGTGTGAAAGAAGAAAGTTAAGAGTAAATGTGAATAAGAGCAAGGTTATTAGGTACAGTAGGGTTGAGGGTCAAGTCAATTGGGAGGTGAGTTTGAATGGAGAAAAACTGGAGGAAGTGAAGTGTTTTAGATATCTGGGAGTGGATCTGGCAGCGGATGGAACCATGGAACCGGAAGTGGATCATAGGGTGGGGGAGGGGGCGAAAATTCTGAGAGCCTTGAAGAATGTGTGGAAGTCGAGAACATTATCTCGGAAAGCAAAAATGGGTATGTTTGAAGGAATAGTGGTTCCAACAATGTTGTATGGTTGCAAGGCGTGGGCTATGGATAGAGTTGTGCGCAGGAGGATGGATGTGCTGGAAATGAGATGTTTGAGGACAATGTGTGGTGTGAGGTGGTTTGATCGAGTAAGTAACGTAAGGGTAAGAGAGATGTGTGGAAATAAAAAGAGCGTAGTGGAGAGAGCAGAAGATGGTGTTTTGAAATGGTTTGGGCACATGGAGAGAATGAGTGAGGAAAGATTGACCAAGAGGATATATGTGTCGGAGGTGGAGGGAACGAGGAGAAGAGGGAGACCAAATTGGAGGTGGAAAGATGGAGTGAAAAAGATTTTGTGTGATCGGGGCCTGAACATGCAGGAGGGTGAAAGGAGGGCAAGGAATAGAGTGAATTGGAGCGATGTGGTATACCGGGGTTGACGTGATGTCAGAGGATTGAATCGGGGCATGTGAAGCGTCTGGGGTAAACCATGGAAAGCTGTGTAGGTATGTATATTTGCGTGTGTGGACGTATGTATATACATGTGTATGGGGGTGGGTTGGGCCATTTCTTTCGTCTGTTTCCTTGCGCTACCTCGCAAACGCGGGAGACAGCGGCAAAAAAAAAAAAAAAAAAAAAAATATATATATATATATATATATATATATATATATATATATATATATATATATATATATATATATATATATATATATATGTATATATATTTTTTTTTTTCATACTATTCGCTATTTCCCGCGATAGCGAGGTAGCGTTAAGAACAGTGGACTGGGCCTTTGAGGGAATATCCTCACCTGGACCTCTTCTCTGTTCCTTCTTTTGGAAAATTAAAAAAAAAAAAAACGAGAGAGGAGGATTTCCAGCCCCCCGCTCCCTTCCCTTTTAGTCGCCTTCTACGACACGCAGGGAATACGTGGGAAGTATTCTTTCTCCCCTATCCCCAGGTCCTTTAGATTGCTTCATATGCTCTGGATCAGTCCATTACCATCTTGTTGATCCTTTATTTCACATGAATCCAGTTCATTCTATCCTATGCATGCCCTTTATTTTCCTAAATGTTTAGGCCCCAGTAACCCAAAGCCTCCTTCAGTCATTCCTTTCATCTCCTTCTAGGTCTCTTGTTTATATATATATATATATATATATATATATATATATATATATATATATATATATATATATATATATATATATATATATATATATATATATATATATATGCTTAATATATTCCCTGGGGATAGGGGATATGTATATATATATATATATATATATATATATATATATATATATATATATATATATATATATATATATATATCTTTTTTTTTTAAACTATTCGCGTTAGCGAGGTAGCGCTAAGAACAGAGGACTGGGCCTTTTTTAGAATATCCTCACCTGGGCCCCTCTGTTCCTTCTTTTGGAAAATTTGAAAAAAAAAACGAGAGGGGAGGATTTCCAGCAACCCGCTCCCTCCCCTTTCAGTCGCCTTCTACGACACGCAGGGAATACGTGGGAAGTATTCTTAATCCCCTATCCCCAGGGATGATATATATATATATATGTATATATATATATATATATATATATATATATATATATATATATATATATATATATATATATATATATATATATATATATATATATATTTATTATTTTTTTTATTATACTTTGTCGCTGTCTCCCGCGTTTGCGAGGTAGCGCAAGGAAACAGACGAAAGAAATGGCCCAACCTCCCCCCATACACATGTATATACATACGTCCACACACGCAAATATACATACCTACACAGCTTTCCATGGTTTACCCCAGACGCTTCACATGCCTTGATTCAATCCACTGACAGCACGTCAACCCCGGTATACCACATCGCTCCAATTCACTCTATTCCTTGCCCTCCTTTCACCCTCCTGCATGTTCTGGCGCCGATCACACAAAATCTTTTTCACTCCATCTTTCCACCTCCAATTTGGTCTCCCTCTTCTCCTCGTTCCCTCTACCTTCAGCACATATATCCTCTTGGTCAATCTTTCATCACTCATCCACTCCATGTGCCCAAACCACTTCAAAACACCCTCTTCTGCTCTCTCAACCACGCTCTTTTTATTTCCACACATCTCTCTTACCCTTACGTTACTCACTCGATCAAACCACCTCACACCACACATTGTCCTCAAACATCTCATTTCCAGCACATCCATCCTCCTGCGCACAACTCTATCCATAGCCCACGCCTTGCAACCATACAACATTGTTGGAACCACTATTCCTTCAAACATACCCATTTTTGCTTTCCGAGATAATGTTCTCGACTTCCACACATTCTTCAAGGCCCCCAGAATTTTCGCCCCGTCCCCCACCCTATGATCCACTTCCGCTTCCATGGTTCCATCCGCTGCCAGATCCACTCCCAGATATCTAAAACACTTCACTTCCTCCAGTTTTTCTCCATTCAAACTCACCTCCCAATTGACTTGACCCTCAACCCTACTGTACCTAATAACCTTGCTCTTATTCACATTCACTCTTAACTTTCTTCTTCCACACACTTTACCAAACTCAGTCACCAGCTTCTGCAGTTTCTCACATGAATCAGCCACCAGCGCTGTATCATCAGCGAACAACAACTGACTCACTTCCCAAGCTCTCTCATCCCCAACAGACTTCATACTTGCCCCTCTTTCCAAAACTCTTGCATTTACCTCCGTAACAACCCCATCCATAAACAAATTAAACAACCATGGAGACATCACACACCCCTGCCGCAAACCTACATTCACTGAGAACCAATCACTTTCCTCTCTTCCTACACGTACACATGCCTTACATCCTCGATAAAAACTTTTCACTGCTTCTAACAACTTTCCTCCCACACCATATATTCTTAATACCCTCCACAGAGAATCTCTATCAACTCTATCATATGCCTTCTCCAGATCCATAAATGCTACATACAAATCCATTTGCTTTTCTAAGTATTTCTCACATACATTCTTCAAAGCAAACACCTGATCCACACATCCTCTACCACTATATATATATATATATATATATATATATATATATATATATATATATATATATATATATATATATATATATATATATATATATATATATATATATATATTTTTATTTTTTTTTTATTATACTTTGTCGCTGTCTCCCGCGTTTGCGAGGTAGCGCAAGGAAACAGACGAAAGAAATGCCCCCCCCCCATACATATGTAGATACATACGTCCACACACGCAAATATACATACCTACACAGCTTTCCATGGTTTACCCCAGACGCCTCACATGCCCTGATTCAATCCACTGACAGCACGTCAACCCCGGTATACCACATCGCTCCAATTCACTCTATTCCTTGCCCTCCTTTCACCCTCCTGCATGTTCAGGCCCCGATCACACAAAATCTTTTTCACTCCATCTTTCCACCTCCAATTTGGTCTCCCTCTTCTCCTTGTTCCCTCCACCTCCGACACATATATCCTCTTGGTCAATCTTTCCTCACTCATCCTCTCTATGTGCCCAAACCACTTAAAAACACCCTCTTCTGCTCTCTCAACCACGCTCTTTTTATTTCCACACATCTCTCTTACCCTTACGTTACTCACTCGATCAAACCACCTCACACCACACATTGTCCTCAAACATCTCATTTCCAGCACATCCATCCTCCTGCGCACAACTCTATCCATAGCCCACGCCTTGCAACCATACAACATTGTTGGAACCACTATTCCTTCAAACATACCCATTTTTGCTTTCCGAGATAATGTTCTCGACTTCCACACATTCTTCAAGGCTCCCACTATTTTCGCCCCCTCCCCCACCCTATGATCGACTTCCGCTTCCATGGTTCCATCCGCTGCCAGATCCACTCCCAGATATCTAAAACACTTCACTTCCTCCAGTTTTTCTCCATTCAAACTCACCTCCCAATTGACTTGACCCTCAACCCTACTGTACCTAATAACCTTGCTCTTATTCACATTTACTCTTAACTTTCTTCTTCCACACACTTTTCCAAACTCAGTCACCAGCTTCTGCAGTTTCTCACATGAATCAGCCACCAGCGCTGTATCATCAGCTAACAACAACTGACTCACTTCCCAAGCTCTCTCATCCTCAAAAGACTTCATACTTGCCCCTCTTTCCAAAACTCTTGCATTTACCTCCCTAACAACCCCATCCATAAACAAATTAAACAACCATGGAGACATCACACACCCCTGCCGCAAACCTACATTCACTGAGAACCAATCACTTTCCTCTCTTCCTACACGTACACATGCCTTAAATCCTCGATAAAAACTTTTCACTGCTTCTAACAACTTTCCTCCCACACCATATATTCTTAATACCTTCCACAGAGCATCTCTATCAACTCTATCATATGCCTTCTCCAGATCCATAAATGCTAGCTATATATATATATATATATATATATATATATATATATATATATATATATATATATATATATATATATATATATATATATATATATATATATATATATATATATATATATATATATATATATATATATATATATATATATATATATATATATATATATATATATATATATATATATATATATATATATATATATATATATATATATATATATATATATATATATATATATATATATATATATATATATATATATATATATATATATATATATATATATATATATATATATATATATGTATATATATATATATATATATATATATATATATATATATATATATATATATATATATATATATATATATATATATATATATATATATATATATATATATATATAGTGATGGGTGATTTGAATGCAAAGGTGAGTAATCTGGCAGTTGAGGGAATAATTGGTATACATGGGGTGTTCAGTATTGTAAATGGAAATAGTGAAGAGCTTGTAGATTTATGTGCTGAGAAAGGACTGGTGATTTTGAATACCTGGTTTAAAAAGCGAGATATACATAAGTATATGTATGTAAGTAGGAGATATGGCCAGAGAGCGTTATTGGATTACGTATTAATTGACAGGCGCGCGAAAGAGAGACTTTTGGATGTTAATGTGCTAAGAGGTGCAACTGGAGGGATGTCTGATCATTATCTTGTGGAGGCTAAGGTGAAGATTTGTATGGGTTTTCAGAAAAGAAGAGTGAATGTTGGGGTGAAGAGGGTGGTGAGAGTAAGTGAGCATGGGAAGGAGACTTGTGTGAGGAAGTACCAGGAGAGACTGAGTACGGAATGGAAAAAGGTAAGAACAATGGAAGTAAGGGGAGTGGGGGAGTAATGGGATGTATTTAGGGAATCAGTGATGGATTGCGCAAAAGATGCTTGTGGCATGAGAAGAGTGGGAGGTGGGTTGATTAGAAAGAGTAGTGAGTGGTGGGATGAAGAAGTAAGATTATTAGTGAGAGAGAAGAGAAAGGCATTTGGACGATTTTTGCAGGGAAAAAATGCAATAGAGTGGGATATGTATAAAAGAAAGAGACAGGAGGTCAAGAGAAAGGTGCAAGAGGTGAAAAAGAGGGCAAATGAGAGTTGGGGTGAGACAGTATCATTAAATTTTAGGGAGAATAAAAAGATGTTCTGCAAGGAGGTAAATAAAGTGCGTCAGACAAGGGAGCAAATGGGAACTTCAGTGAAGGGCGCAAATGGGGAGGTGATAACAAGTAGGGGTGATGAGAGAAGGAGATGATGAGAGTAGGGGTGATGAGAGAAGGAGAGAGTGAGTATTTTGAAGGTTTGTTGAATGTGTTTGATGATTGAGTGGCAGATATAGGGTGCTTTGGTCGAGGTGGTGTGCAAAGTGAGAGGGTTAGGGGAAAATGATTTGGTAAACAGAGAAGAGGTAGTAAAAGCTTTGCGGAAGATGAAAGCCGGCAAGGCAGCAGGTTTGGAGGGTATTGCAGTGAAATTAATTAAAAAAGGGGGTGACTGTATTATTGACTGGTTGGTAAGGTTATTTAATGTATGTATGACTCATGGTGAGGTGCCTGAGGATTGGCGGAATGCGTGCATAGTGCCATTGTACAAAGGCAAAGGGGATAAGAGTGAGTGCTCAAATTACAGAGGTATAAGTATGTTGAGTATTCCTGGTAAATTATATGGGTGGGTATTGATTGAGAGGGTGAGGGCATGTACAGAGCATCAGATTGGGGAAGAGCAGTGTGGTTTCAGAAGTGGTAGAGGATGTGTGGATCAGGTGTTTGCTTTGAAGAATGTATGTGAGAAATACTTAGAAAAGCAAATGGATTTGTATGTAGCATTTATGGATCTGGAGAAGGCATATGATAGAGTTGATAGAGATGCTCTGTGGAAGGTATTAAGAATATATGGTGTGGGAGGCAAGTTGTTAGAAGCAGTGAAAAGTTTTTATCGAGGATGTAAGGCATGTGTACGTGTAGGAAGAGAGGAAAGTGATTGGTTCTCAGTGAATGTAGGTTTGCGGCAGGGGTGTGTGATGTCTCCATCGTTGTTTAATTTGTTTATAGAAGGGGTTGTTAGGGAGGTGAATGCAAGAGTTTTGGAAAGAGGGGCAAGTATGAAGTCTGTTGGGGATGAGAGAGCTTGGGAAGTGAGTCAGTTTTTGTTCGCTGATGATACAGCGCTGGTGGCTGATTCATGTGAGAAACTGCAGAAGCTGCTGACTGAGTTTGGTAAAGTGTGTGAAAGAAGAAAGTTAAGAGTAAATGTGAATAAGAGCAAGGTTATTAGGTACAGTAGAGTTGAGGGTCAAGTCAATTGGGAGGTAAGTTTGAGTGGAGAAAAACTGGAGGAAATAAAGTGTTTTAGATATCTGGGAGTGGATCTGGCAGCGGATGGAACCATGGAAGCGGAAGTCGATCATAGGGTGGGGGAGGGGGCGAAAATCCTGGGAGCCTTGAAGAATGTGTGGAAGTCGAGAACATTATCTCGGAAAGCAAAAATGGTTATGTTTGAAGGAATAGTGGTTCCAACAATGTTGTGTGGTTCCGAGGCGTGGGCAATGGATAGAGTTGTGCGCAGGAGGATGGATGTGCTGGAAATGAGATGTTTGAGGACAATGTGTGGTGTGAGGTGGTTTGATCGAGTAAGTAACGTAAGGGTAAGAGAGATGTGTGGAAATAAAAAGAGCGTGGTTGAGAGAGCAGAAGAGGGTGTTTTGAAATTTTTTGGGCACATGGAGAGAATAAGTGAGGAAAAATTAACCAAGAGGATATATGTGTCGGAGGTGGAGGGAACGAGGAGAAATGGGAGACCAAATTGGAGGTGGAATGCTGGAGTGAAAAAGATTTTGTGTGATCGGGGCCTGAACATGCAGGAGGGTGAAAGGAGGGCAAGAAATAGAGTGAATTGGATCTATATGGTATACCGGGGTTGACGTGGTGTCAGTGGATTGAATCAGATCATGTGAAGCGTCTGGGGTAAACCATGGAGAGCTGTGTAGGTATGTATATTTGCGTGTGTGGACGTATGTATATACATGTGTATGGGGGTGGGTTGGGCCATTTCTTTCGTCTCTTTCCTTGCGCTACCTCGCAAACGCTGGAGACAGCGACAAAGCAAAAAAAAAAAAAAATGTAGATATATATAAGTTTGTTGAGTATTCTTATGAATTGTATGGGATGGTATTGATTGAGAGGATGAAAGCATGTACAGAGTATCAGAAGTGGAGGAGCAGGTACGTTTCAGAAGTGGTAAAGTATGTGTGGATCAGGTGTCTGCTTTAAAGAATGTATGTGAGAAATACTTAGAAAAGGAAATCGATTTCTGTATAGCATTTATAGATTTGGAGAGATCATATGATAGAGTTGATAGAGATGGTCTGTGGAAGGTATTAAGAATATGTGGTGTGGGAGGCAAGTTGTTAGAATCAGTGAAAAGTTTTTATCGAAGATGTAAGGCATGTGTACGTGTAGGAAGAGAGGAAAGTGATTGGTTCTCAGTGAATGTAGGTTTGCAGCAGGGGTTTGTGATTTCTCCAGGGTTGTTTAATTTGTTTATGGATGGGGTTGTTAGGGAGGTGAATGCAAGAGTTTTGGAAAGAGGGGCAAGTATGCAGTCTGTTGTGGATGAGAGAGCTTGGCAAGTGAGTCAGTTGTTGTTCGCTGATGATACAGCGCTGGTGTCTGATTCATGTGAGAAACTGCAGAAGCTGGTGACTTAGTTTGCTTAAGGATGTGAAAGAAGACAGTTGAGAGTAAATGTGAATAAGGGCAAGGTTATTGGGTACAGTAGGGTTGAGGGTCAAGTCAATGGGAGGTAAGTTTGAATGGAGAATAACTGGAGGAAGTAAAGTGTTTTAGATATCTGGAAGTGGATCTGGCAGCGGATGGAGCCATGGAAGCGGAAATGAATCATAGGTTGGGGGAGGGGGCAAAAATTCTGGTAGCCTTGAAGAATGTGTGGAAGTCGAGAACATTATCTCGGAAAGCAAAAATGGCTATGTTTGAAGGAATAATGATTCCAACAATGTTCTATGGTTGCGAGGCGTGGGCTATGGATAGAGTTGTGCGCAGGAGGATGGATGTGCTGGAAATGAGATGTTTGAGGACAATTGTGGTGTGAGGTAGTTTGATCAAGTAAGTAATAATAGGGTAAGAGAGATGTTTGGTAATAAAAAGAGTGTGGTTGAGAGAGTAGAAGAGGTATTTTGAAATGGTTTGGTCACATGGAGAGAATGAGTGAGGAAAAATTGACAAAGAGGATATATGTGTCAGAGGTGTAGGGAACGAGGAGTAGTGGGAGACCAAATTGGAGGTGTAAAGATGGAGTGAAAAAAGATTTTGAGTGTTCGGGGTCTGAGCATGCAGGAGTGTGAAAGGCGTGAAAGGAATAGAGTGAATTGGAACGATATGGTATACCGGAGTCGACGTGCTGTTAATGGATGGAACCAGGGCATGTGAAGCGTCTGGGGTAAACCATGGAAAGTTCTGTGGGGCCTGGATGTGGAAAGGGAGCTGTGGTTTCGGTGCATTATTTCATGACAGCTAAACACTGAGTGTGAACTAATGGGGCCTTTGTCTTTTCCTAGCGCTACCTCGCACACATAAGGGGGAAGGGGTTTGTTATTTCATGTGTTGCGAGATGGCGATGGGAATGAATAAAGGCGGACAGTATGAATTATGTACATGAGTGTTTATGGATATGTCTGTTGGTGTATATATATATATATATGTATACGTTGAGATGTATAGGTACGCATATTTGCGTGTGTGGTCGTGTATGTATATACATGTGTATGTGGGTGTGTTTGGGCCATTCTTTTGTCTGTTTTCTTGCGCTACCTCGCTAACGCGGGAGACAGCGACAAAGCAAAATAAAATGAATATATAAAATATATATACATATACTGTATTATTGACTGGTTGGTAAGGTTATTCAATGTATGTATAACTCATGGTGAGGTGCCTGAGGATTGGCGGAATGCGTGCATAGTGCCATTGTACAAAGGCAAAGGGGATAAGAGTGAGTGCTCAAATTACAGAGGTATAAGTTTGTTGAGTATTCCTGGTAAATTATATGGGAGGGTATTGATTGAGAGGGTGAAGGCATGTACAGAGCATCAGATTGGGGAAGAGCAGTGTGGCTTCAGAAGTGGTAGAGGATGTGTGGATCAGGTGTTTGCTTTGAAGAATGTATGCGAGAAATACTTAGAAAAACATATGGATTTGTATGTAGCATTTATGGATCTTGAGAAGGCATATGGTAGAGTTGATAGAGATGCTCTGTGGAAGGTTTTAAGAGTATATGGTGTGGGAGGGAAGTTGTTAGAAGCAGTGAAAAGTTTTTATCGAGGATGTAAGGCATGTGTACGTGTAGGAAGAGAGAAAAGTGATTGGTTCTCAGTGAATATAGGTTTGCGGCAGGGGTGTGTGATGTCTCCATGGTTGTTTAATTTGTTTATGGATGGGGTTGTTAGGGAGGTGAATGGAAGAGTTTTGGAAAGAGTAGCAAGTATGCAGTCTGTTGTGGATGAGAGAGCTTGGGAAGTGAGTCAGTTGTTGTTCGCTGATGATACAGCGCTGGTGGCTGATTCATGCAAGAAACTGCAGAAGCTGGTGACTGAGTTTGGTAAAGTGTGTGAAAGAAGAAAGTTAAGAGCAAATGTCAATAAGAGCAAGGTTATTAGGTACAGTAGGGTTGAGGGTCAAGTCAACTGGGAGGTAAGTTTGAATGGAGAAAAACTGGAGGAAGTGAAGTGTTTTAGCTATATGGGAGTGGATCTGGCAGTGGATGGAACCATGGAAGCGGAAGTGAATCATAGGGTGGGGGAGGGGGCGAAAATTCTGGGAGCCTTGAAGAATGTTTGGAAGTCGAGAACATTATCTCTGAAAGCAAAAATGGGTATGTTTGAAAGAATAGTGGTTCCAACAATGTTGTATGGTTACGAGGCGTGGGCTATGGATAGAGTTGTGCGCAGGAGGATGTCCTCAAACATCTCATTTCCAGCACATCCATCCTCCTGCGCACAACTCTATCCATAGCCCACGCCTCGCAACCATACAACATTGCTGGAACCACTATTCCTTCAAACATACCCATTTTTGCTTTCCGAGATAATGTTCTCGACTTCCACACATTCTTCAAGGCCCCCAGGATTTTCGCCCCCTCCCCCACCCTATGATCCACTTCCGCTTCCATGGTTCCATCCGCTGCCAGATCCACTCCCAGATATCTAAAACACTTTACTTCCTCCAGTTTTTCTCCATTCAAACTTACCTCCCAATTGACTTGACCCTCAACCCTACGGTACCTAATAACCTTGCTCTTATTCACATTTACTCTTAACTTTCTTCTTTCACACACTTTACCAAACTCAGTCACCAGCTTCTGCAGTTTCTCATATGAATCAGCCACCAGCGCTGTATCATCAGGGAACAACAACTGACTCACTTCCCAAGCTCTCTCATCCCCAACAGACTTCATACTTGCCCCTCTTTCCAAAACTCTTGCATTTACCTCCCTAACAACCCTATCCATAAACAAATTAAACAACCATGGAGACATCACACACCCCTGCCGCAAATCTACATTCACTGAGAACCAATCACTTTCCTCTCTTCCTACACGTACACATGCCTTACATCCTCGATAAAAACTTTTCACTGCTTCTAACAACTTGCTTCCCACATCATATATTCTTAATACCTTCCACAGAGCATCTCTATCAACTCTATCATATGCCTTCTCCAGATCCATAAATGCTACATACAAATCCATTTGCTTTTCTAAGTATTTCTCACAAACATTCTTCAAAGCAAACACCTGATCCACACATCCTCTACCACTTCTGAAGCCACACTGCTCTTCCCCAATCTGATGCTCTGTACATGCCTTCACCCTCTCAATCAATACCCTCCCATATAATTTACCAGGAATACTCAACAAACTTATACCTCTGTAATTTGAGCACTCACTCTTATCCCCTTTGCCTTTGTAGAATGGCACTATGCAAGCATTTCGCCAATCCTCAGGCACCTCACCATGAGTCATACATACACTAAATAACCTTACCAACCAGTCAACAATACACTCACACCCGTTTTTTATAAATTCCACTTCAATACCATCCAAACCTGTTGCTTTGCCGGCTTTCATCTTCCGTAAAGCTTTTACTATTTCTTCTCTATTTACCAAATCATTTTCCCTAACCCTCTCACATTGCACACTACCTCGACCAAAACACCCTATATCTGCCACTCTATCGTCAAACACATTCAACAAACCTTCAAAATACTCACTCCATCTCCTTCTCACATCACCACTACTTGTTATCACTTCCCCATTAGCCCCCTTCACTGAAGTTTCCATTTGCTCCCTTGTCTTACGCACTTTATTTACCTCCTTCCAAAACATCTTTTTAATCTCCCTAAAATTTAATGATACTCTCTCACCCCAACTCTCATTTGCCCTCTTTTTCACCTCTTGCACCTTTCTCTTGACCTCCTGCCTCTTTCTTTTATACGTCTCCCACTCATTTGCATTTTTTCCCTGCAAAAATCGTTCAAATGCCTCTCTCTTCTCTTTCACTAATAATCTTACTTCTTCATCCCACCACTCACTACACTTTCTAATGAGCCCACCTCCCATGCTTCTCATTCCACAAGTATCTTTTGCGCAAGCCATCACTGCTTCTCTAAATACATGCCATTCCTCAGCCATTCCCCTGACCTCCTTTGTTCTCACTTTTTTCCATTCTGTACTCAGTCTCTCCTGATACTTCCTCTCACAAGTCTCCTTCCCAAGCTCACTTACTCTCACCACTCTCTTCACCCCAACATTCTCTCTTCTTTTCTGAAATCCTCCGCAAATCTTCACCTTCGCTTCCACAAGATAATGATCAGACATGCCTCCAGTTGCACCTCTCAGCACATTAACATCTAAAAGTCTCTCTTTCCTGCGTCTATCAATTAACACGTAATCCAATAACGCTCTCTGGCCATTTCTCCTACTTACATATGTATACTTATGTATATCTCGCTTTTTAAACCAGGTATTCCCAATCACCAGTCCTTTTTCAGCACATAAATCTACAAGCTCTTCACCATTTCCATTTACAACACTAAACACTCCATGTATACCAATTATTCCCTCAACTGCCACATTACTCACCTTTGCATTCAAATCACCCATCACTATAACCCGGCCTTGTGCATCAAAACCACTAACACACTCATTTAGTTGCTCCCAAAACACTTGCCTCTCATGATCTTTCTTCTCATGCCCAGGTGCATATGCACCAATAATCACCCATCTTTCTCCATCAACTTTCAGTTTTACCCATATCAATCTAGAATTTACTTTCTTACATTTTACTTTTTTATCACATACTCCCACAACTCCTGATTCAGGAGTACTGCTACTCCTTCCCTTGCTCTTGTCCTCTTACTAATCCCTGACTTTACTCCCAAGACATTCCCAAACCACTCTTACCGTTTACCCTTTAGCTTCGTTTCACTCGGAGCCAAAACATCCAGGTTCCTTTCCTCAAACATAATACCTATCTCTCCTTTTTTCTCATCTTGGTTACATCCACACACATTTAGACACCCCAATCTGAGCCTTCGAGGAGGATGAGCACTCCTCGCGTGACTCCTTCTTCCCCCTTTAGAAAATTATTATACAAGGGGGGGAGGGTTTCTGGCCCCCCGCTCCCGTCCCCTTTAGTCGCCTTCTACGACACGTGAGGAATGCGTGGGAAGTATTCTTAATCCCCTATCCCCAGGGATGAAATATATATATATATATATATAAATATATATATAATATATATATATATAATATATATATAAATATATAGATATATAATATATTATCTTATATAATTATATATATATATAAAGGGGGGAATGGTGCATGGCCCCGTTCCAACGCTTATAGGGATAAGAGTGTCTCAAATTCAGAGGTAAGTTGTGGTATATCTTAAACTTATATCCCCAGGGGGATATATTGAGAGTGAAGGTATATATAGACATAAATTAAAAGCATGGGTTATAATGTAGATGATTGTATATTATTTTTAGATAAATTATTGATAATACTAATAAAATGATATTGTATTATGATTATATATTATAAATAATATAAGTTTATAAAGATGCTATTAATAATTAAAATATAATATGTGTGACAATTGTATAGAAATAAAGTATTATATAATGAGATTAAGCATGATACTATAGAAAAAGAAATGAATGTTATATATAATTATATTGGGCTAATATATTATATCTCATGATATTTTAATTTTTTATGATGGGTTTAATAGGATAAAATGCAAGGTTGGGAAAAGGCAATGTAGAAGTCTGTGGGATGAATTGGAATGTGAGACTTTGTTTTTCGCTGAAAATACTGGTGTTGGGAATCATGTTAAGAAGCAGATAACTGTATGACGTTATGTAAGTTGGAGAAAGCAAGAAGTTTGGATTACATGTGATAGAGTCGGTAAGATACGTTTGGGTGTATGTGCGAGGTGCAACTGGATTCTGATATTATCTTGTGGAGGGAAGTGAAGTTTTGAGGGGTATTTCAGAAAGAAGATGAATGTTGGTGAACAGATGGGAGTAGTGAGCTGGAGAGACTTTTGTGAGGAAGCGAAGGTGAGTACAATGGGAAAGGGAGGGGCAAAAGATTGGTAATGAGGGAATGCATGTATTAGGGAACCTGTGAGTTGCCAAAGATCTTGTGATAGGGAAGTGGACGATATGAGAAAAGGTGATGTTTGAAGGAATAGATATTAGCTAAAGAAAGTATGAGTTTGCGACGTGTTTGGTAGAGAAATGCAATGATGGGAGATGTTAAAGAAATAGGCATGAGGTAAGAAAAGTGCAAGGGTAAAAGAGAGTAGGACAATTGGGTGTGAGGAGTTTCATAAGTATTAGGAGAGTAAAGAGATGTGGAAATGAAAGAAGAGAGTATGAAGGCAGAAAGGGAGAAATGGGACATGAAGGGGATAATGGTGAGGGATTGACAAGTGATGTGATGTGGGAAGGGATGGGAAGAGTATTTTGAAGGTCTAATTGAGGTTTATGAAGATGGAAAGATATGGTGTTTGGCCGAGAGTGCAAGGGGAGAGGAGGGAAAAGATATAGAATGAATTGGAGGTAGTAACAGGGGATGAAACAGTGCAATGGATGAATCAGGTTGGAAGGTTGCGTGGGTAAACAAAAGGGTGTGGATGATATTGGTGTGTGGTGTGTGTAATGTGTATTTGGTGAGGGGGTGATTATGGGAGGATCTGATTGGCGTAGTTTGCTGCGCACTGTCAAAGACAAAGGGATAACGAGTAGCTCAAAAAAAAAAAAAAAAAAAAAAAAAAAAAATAAAAATTTTGTATAATTTATATAGAGGTATATTAAGTGTAAAAATATAATAATCATATTGATATAGAGATTGTTTCAAATGTTAAATGATATGTGAATCATGTATATTCATTAAAAATTTTATAAAATACTTATAAAATCAATGATTTGTATGTACATTTAATAATTGGATAATATATAAAGTTGATAGAGATGCTCTGTGGAAGGTATTAAGAATATATGGTGTGGAAGGCAAGTTTTTAGAAGCAGTGAAAAGTTTTTATCGAGGATGAAAAGCATGTGTTCGTGTAGGAAGAGAGGAAAGTGATTGGTTCTCAGCGAATGTAGGTTTCCGGCAGGGGTGTGTGATGTCTCCATGGTTATTTAATTTGTTTATGGATGGGGTTGTTAAGGAGGTGAATACAAGAGTTTTGGAAAGAGGAGCAAGTGCAGTCTGTTGTGGATGAGTGATCTTGGGAAGTGAGCCAGTTGTTCTTTGCTGATGATACAGCGCTGGTGGCTGATTCATGTGAGAAACTGCAGAAGCCGGTGACTGAGTTTGGTAAAGTGTGTGAAAGAAGAAAGTTAAGAGTAAATGTGAATAAGAGCAAGGTTATTAGGTACAGTAGGGTTGAGGGTCAAGTCAATTGGGAGGTAAGTTTGAATGGAGAAAAACTGGAGGAAGTAAAGTGTTTTAGATATCTGGGAGTGGATCTGACAGCGGATGGAACCATGGAAGCGGAAGTGAATCATAGGGTGGGGGAGGTGGCGAGAATTCTGGGAGCCTTGAAGAATGTTTGGAAGTCGAGAACATTATCTCGGAAAGCAAAAATGGGTATGTTTGAAGGAATAGTGGTTCCAACAATGTTGTATGGTTGCGAGGCGTGGGCTATGGATAGAGTTGTGCGCAGGTGGGTGGATGTGCTGGAAATGAGATGTTTGAGGACAATGTGTGGTGTGAGGTGGTTTGATCGAGTAAGTAATGTAAGGGTAAGAGAGATGTGTGGAAGTAAAAAGCGCGTGGTTGAGAGAGGAGAAGAGGGTGTTTTGAAATGGTTTGGGCACATGGAGAGAATGAGTGAGGAAATATTGACCAAGAGGATATATGTGTCGGAGGTGGAGGGAACGAGGAGAAGTGGGAGACCAAATTGGAGGTGGAAAGATGGAGTGAAAATCTTTTGAGTGATCGGGGCATGAACATGCAGGAGGGTGAAAGGCGGGCAAGGAATAGAGTGAATTGGATCGATGTGGTATACCGGGTTGACGTGCTGTCAGTGGATTGAATCAGGGTATGCGGAGCGTCCCAGGTAAACCATGGAAAGTTGTGTGGGGCCTGGATGTGGAAAGGGAGCTGTGGTTTCGGGCATTATTGCATGACAGCTAGAGACTGAGTGTGAACGAATGGGGCCTTTGTTGTATTTTGCTAGCGCTACCTCGCACACATGAGGGGGGAGGGGTATTGTATTCCATGTGTGGCGAGGTGGCGATGGGAATGAATAAAGGCAGACAGTGTGAATTGTGTGCCTGTGTATATATGTATGTGACTGTGTGTGTATATATATGTGTACAATGAGATGTATAGGTATGTATGTCTGCGTGTGTGGACGTGTATGTATATACATGTGTATGGGGGTGGGTTGGGCCATTTCTTTCGTCTGTTTCCTTGCGTTACCTTGCAAACGCCGGAGACAGCGACAAAGCAAAATAAATATAAATAATATATATATATATATATATATATATATATATATATATATATATATATATATATATATATATATATATATATATATATATATATATATATATATATATATATATATATATATATATATATATATATATATATATATATATATATATATATATATATATATATATATATATATATATATATATATATATATATATATAGATATATATACATATATATATATATCTATATATAAATATATATATATATATACATATGTATACATATATATATATATATATATATATATATATATATATATATATATATATATATATATATATATATATATATATATATATATGTATATATATATATATATATATATATATATATATATATATATATATATATATATATATATATATATATATTCATTTTTTTTTTACATTCCTGCCATTTCCTACGTGAGAGAGGTAGCGTCAAGAACAGACAGAGCTTCATAGGAAAAATTCCTTACTCGCGTCCTTGCTCTATTTCTTCTTTTGGAGAGTGACATAGGAAGGGAGAATATCTAGCCACCCACTTCGGCCCCTTTTAGTCGCCTTCTATGACGAGTTGGGAATACATGGGCAGTAATCTCTCTCCCGCATCCTCATATGCATGTATATATAAAAGAGAAACAGTTCTCCCTCGGTATTCCTTGCTTTCCTAAATGACGAGTAAAGTGGGGAAGTTAGATCCCATCCACTTCTTGTACTTCTATTTCTAAAAGATGAAACAAAAATAACTAACCTGTGAGTGTTAATCCTCCCAACCGAAGTCTTGCAATTATTTGCATATCGACATAATCTACGTCACAGGTAATCTGGTGCAATGTGTGTGTGTGTGTGTGTGTGTGTGTGTGTGTGTGTGTGTGTGTGTGTGTGTGTGTGTGTGTGTGTGTGTGTGTGTGTGTGTGTGTGTGTGTGTGTATGGGGGGGGGGCGCTATATCAATACGCAAAGCATGTTGGTCGAAGGGTGTGTCAAGGGAGAAGGTTAGAACAGAATTGTAATACGTTCCCAAGTGGAGGACATTTACAAGATCAAGTGGGACTTTTTCATCCGGGCCTTGGATAAATGAGGCATGAGACCATGTGGTAGTGGGTCTGGATAACTTTATAACGGAGTTATCCAACGTCTTAGCGGTATTAAGGAAAACACCTATGTAGCTCCATATGGCTTCTAACAGCATTTCGGACGCCAATTCGATCAAGGTTGCAATAAAAGACAAGGAAACTGATACACACACACACACACACACACACACACACACACACACACATATATATATATATATATATATATATATATATATAAATATATATATATATATATATATATATATATATATATATATATATATATATATATATATATATATATATATATATATATATATATATATATATATATATATATATATATATATACATATATATATACATATATATATATATATATATATATATATATATATATATATATATATATATATATATATATATATATATATATATATATATATATATATATATATATATATATATATACACACATATATACTTAATCGCCGTCCCCCGCATCAGCGAGGAAGCGCAAGGAAACAGACGAAAGAATGGCCCAACCCACCCACATACACATGTATACACATAAACGCCCACACGCGCACATATACATACCGGTACGTTTCAACGTATACATACATATAGATGCACAGATATCTACATATATATACATGGACATATTCACACTCGCTGTCTTCATCCATTTCCGTGGCCACCCCGCCACATATGAACACCCCCCCCCCCTCCGCGAGGTACCGCTGGGAAAAGACAAAAAAAGGCCACATTCGTTCACAATTAGTTTCTAGCTATCATGTGTAATGCACCGAAACCACAGCTTCCTTTCCACATCCAGGCCCCACAAAACTTTCCATGGTTTACCCCAGACGCTTCAAATGCCCTCGTTTAATCCATTGACAGCACGTCGACACCGGTATAACACATCGTTCCAATTCACTTTATTCATGGCACGCCTTTCACCCTCCTCCATGTTCAGGCCCCGATCGCTCAAAATCTTTTTCAGAAAACTCCATCCTTCCACTTTACATTTGGACTCCCACTTCTCCTCGTTCCCTCTACCTCTGATACATATATCCTCTTTGTCAATCTTTCCTCTCTCATTCTCTCCATGAGACCAAACCATTTTAACACGCCCTCTTCTGCTCTCTCAACCACACTGTTTTTATTACCACACATTTCTCTCACCCTTTCATTACTTACTCGATCAAACCACTTCACACTACATATTTGTCCTCAAACATTTCATTTCCAACACATCCACCCTCCTCCGCACAACCTTATCTATAGCCCATGCCTCGCAACCATATAACATTGTTGGAACCACTATTCCTTCAAACATACCCATTTTTGCTCTCCGGGATAACGTTCTCTCCTTCCACACATTCTTCAACGCTCCCAGAACTTTCGTCCCCTCCCCCACCCTGTGACTCACTGCCGCTTCCATGGTTCCATCCGCTGCTAAATCCACTCCCAGATATCTAAAGCACTTCACTTCCTCCGGTTTTTCTCCATTCAAATATACGTCCCAGTTAACTTGTCCCTCAGCCCTACTGAACCTAACATCTTGTCTCCCAACCCTACTGTACCAAATAACCTTGCTCTTATTCACATTCACTCTCAGCTTTCTTCTTTCACACACTTTACCAAACTCACCAACTTCTGCAGTTTCTTACCCGAGCCAGCCATTAGCGTTGTATCATCAGCGAACAACAAGTGACTCACTTCCCAAACCCTCTCATCCACAACGAACTGCATAATTGCCCCTCTATCCAAAACTCTTGTATTCACCTCCCTAACCACCCTATCCATAAAGAAATTAATAACCATGGAGACATAACGCATCTCTGCCGCAAACCGACATTCACTGGGAACCAATCACTTTCCTCTTTTCCTTCTCGTACACATGCCTTACATCCTTGGTAAAAACTTTTCAATGCTTCTAACAAATTACCTCCCACACCATATGCTCTCAATACCTTCCACAGAGCATCTCTGTCAACCCTAGCATATGCCTTCTAAAGATCCACAAATGCTACATACAAACCCATCTGTTTTTCAGAATTTCTCACATACATTCTACAAAGCAAACACCTGATCTACACATCCTCTACCACTGAAAACCACACTGCTCCTCCCCAATCTGATGCTCTGTACATGCCTTTACTCTCTCAATCAATACCCTCTCATAATTTTCCAAGGAATACTCAACAAACTTAAACCTCAGTAATTTGAACATCCACCTTTATCCCCTTTGCCTTTGTATAATGGCAATATGCATGCATTCCGCGAATCCTCAGGCACTTCACCATGATCCATACATACAATGAATATCCCTACCAACCAATTAACAACACAGTCACCCACTTTATTGACTAATTCTACTGCAGTACCATCGAAACCCATAGCCTCGTCGGCTTTCCTCTTCCGCAAAGCTTTCACTACTCCTCGCTATTTGCCAAACCATTCTCCGACCCTCTCACTTCGCACACCACCTCGACCAAAACACCCTATATCTGCCACTACGTCATCAAAAACATTTAACAAACCTTCAAAATACTCGCTCATCTTCCCCTTACATCACCACTACTTGTCATTACCCCGCCATTAGCCCCCTTCACCGATGTCCCAATCTGTTCTCTCGTCTTACACACTTTATTTACCTCCTTCCAAAAGATCTTCTTATTCTCCCTAAAATTTAATGATACTCTCTCATCCTAACTCTCATTTGCCCTCTTTTTCACCTCTTGCAACTTTCTCTTGACCTCCTGCCGCTTTCTCTATACATCTCCCAGTCATTTGCACTACTTTTCTGCAAAAATCGTCCAAACACCTCTCTCTTCTCTTTCGCCAGCAATCTTACTTCTACATCCCACCACTCACTACCCTTTCGAATTCGCCTACCTCCCACCTAATTCATGCCACAAGCATCTTTTGCGCAAGCCTCACTGCTTTCCTAAATACATCTCATTCCTCCCCCACTCCTCTTACCTCATTTGCTCTTCTCTTTTTCCATTCTACACTTAATCTCTCCTGGTACTTCCTCACACAAGTCTCCTTTCCAAGCTCACTTACTCTCATCATTCTCTTAATGCCAACATTCTCTCTTCTTTTCTGAAATCCTCTACAAATCTTTACCTTTCCCTCCATAAGATAATAATCAGACATTCTTCTAGCTGCCCCTTTCAGCACATTTACATCCAAAAGTCTCTCTTTCACACGCCTATCAATTAACACTCTAACGCTCTCTGGCTATCTTTCCTACTTACATACGTACACTTATGTATATCTCTCTTTTTAAACCAGGTTTTCCCAATCACTTTTTCAGCTCACAAATCTACAAGCTCTTCACCATTTCCTTTAACAACAATGAACTCCTCATGCACCAATTATACCCTCACTATCACATTACTCACCATTGCATTCAAATCATCCATCACTATAACCCTGTCTCGTGCATCAAAGCTGTTAACACACTCACTCAGCTGCTCCCAAAACAGTTGCCTCTCATGATCTTTCTTCTCATGACCAGGTCCATAGGCACCAATAATCACCCATCTCTCTCCATCCACTTCCAGCATTACCCATATCAATCTAGAGTTTATTTTCTTACACTCTATCACATACTTCCACTACTCCTGCTTTAGGAGTAGTGCCACTCCTTCCTTTGTTCTTGTCCTTTACCGACCCCTGATTTTACTCTCAAATCGGGGCCTGAACATACATAAGGGTGAAAGGCGTGCGAGGAATAGAGTGAATTGGAACGAAATGGTATACCGGGGTCGACGTGCTATCAATGGATTGAACCAGGGCATGTGAAACGTCTGGGGTAAACCATAGAAAGTTTTGTTGGGCCTGGATGTGGAATGGGAGCTGTGGTTTCGGTGCATTGCACATGACAGCTTGAGACTGAGTGTGGACGAATGTGGTTTTTTGTCTTTTTCTAGCGTTACCTCGCGGGAGGGGGAGGGAGGGGAGATACATTTTCATGTGTGGCGAGGTGGAGGGGAAAATGGATGAAGGCAGCAAGTAAGAATGCGTACATTTGTATATAATATATGTATATGTATGTATAAGATGAAGTGCACATGTATGTGTATGTGCGTGTGTGGGCGTTTATGTATATACATGTGTATGTGGTTGGGTTGGGCCATTCTTTCGCCTGTTTCCTTCCGCTACCTCGCTAACGCGGGAGACGGCGATTAAGTATCATAAATTATATATATATATATATATATATATATATATATATATATATATATATATACATATATATATATATGTATATATATTTTTTTTTTTTTTTTTTTTTTTTTTGCCGCTGTCTCCCGCGTTTGCGAGGTAGAGCAAGGAAACAGACGAAAGAAATGGCCCAACCCACCCCCATACACATGTATATACATACGTCCACACACGCAAATATACATACCTACACAGCTTTCCATGGTTTACCCCAGACGCTTCACATGCCCTGATTCAATCCACTGACAGCACGTCAACCCCGGTATACCACATCGCTCCAATTCACTCTATTCCTTGCCCTCCTTTCACCCTCCTGCATGTTCAGGCCCCGATCACACAAAATCTTCTTCACTCCATGTATATATATATATATATATATATATATATATATATATATATATATATATATATATATATATATATATATATATATATATATATATATATATATATATATATATATATATATATATATATATATATATATGTATATACATTATCATTATTATTATCATTATTATTATTATCATTATTATTATTATTATTATACTTTTCGCTGTCTCCCGCGTTAGCGAGGTAGCGCAAGGAAACAGACAAAAGAATGGCCCAACCCACCCACATACACATGTATACATGTACACGTCCGCACACGCACATACACATACCTATACATCTCAACGTATACACATATATAAACACACAGATATATACATAATTCATACTGTCTGCCCTTATTCATTCCCATCGCCACCCCGCCACACATGAAATGACAACCTCCTCCCCTCGCATGTGCGCGAGGTAGCGATAGAAAAAGACAACAAAGGCCACATTCGTTCACACTTAATCTCTTGCTGTCATGTACAATGCACCGAAACCACAGCTCCGTTTCCACATCCAGGCCCCACACACTTTGCATGGTTTAACCCAGACGCTTCGCACGCCCTGATTTAATCCATTGACAGTACATCAACCCGGTATACCACATCGTTCTAATTCACTCTATTCCTTGCACGCCTTTCACCCTCCTGTATGTTCAGGCCCCGATCATTCAAAATCCTTTTCACTCCATCTTTCCACTCCAATTTGGTCTCCCACTTCTCCTCGTTCCCTCAACCTCTGGCACATATATCCTGTTTTCAATCTTTCCTCACTCATTCTCTCCATGTGACCAAACCATTTCAAAACACCCTCTTCTGCTCTCTCAACCACACTCTTTTTATTACCACACATCTGTCTTACCCTTTCATTATTTACTCGATCAAACCAAGTACTTCTTTCATTTTCTTGTGCCTACATTAATATATACATTTCTTAACTAGTCTGCCTTTTACCAAATTTTTGACAGCATCTGCAACAAAATGCTTAGTGTTGAAGGAAAACCTTTGCTGTCTTCACTATTCCTATCATAAGAAAGCAATAATAATGATATCAATGATAGTAATAACAATAATGATAATAACAATAAAAGAGCAATAATAATAATAATAGTAATAATAACAATAATGATAATAATGATAATAATGATAATAATAATAAAGTAATAATGTGAAGCGCCTGGGGCAAACCATATATATATATATATATATATATATATGAGAGAGCAGAAGAGGGTGTTTTGAAATGGTTTGGGCACATGGAGAGAATGAGTGAGGAGAGATTGACCAAGAGGATATATGTGTCGGAGGTGGAGGGAACGAGGAGAAGAGGGAGACCAAATTGGAGGTGGAAAGATGGAGTGAAAAAGATTTTGTGTGATCGGAGCCTGAACATGCAGGAGGGTGAAAGGAGGGCAAGAAATAGAGTGAATTGGAGTCATGTGGTATACAGGGGTTGACGTGCTGTCAGTGGATTGAAGCAAGGCATGTGAAGCGTCTGGGGTAAACCATGGAAAGCTGTGTAGGTATGTATATTTGCGTGTGTGGACGTGTGTATGTACATGTGTATGGGGGGGGGGGTTGGGCCATTTCTTTCGTCTGTTTCCTTGCGCTACCTCGCAAACGCGGGAGACAGCGACAAAGTATAAAAAAAAAAAAAAAAAAAAAAAAATATATATATATATATATAGAATATATATTTTCACATGCTAATTACATTTTTCTTTTTCTCGTCCAGCAATTCTGTGATTGTAGATCTTGCTATTTCAACAAAACTAATTGATTTATTTCTAAAAAAGAAAAGAACATGAAAAATAGAATCGAACCGAAAACAAGGAAACTAAGAGAAGAG
The DNA here is from genome assembly GCF_036320965.1 of Panulirus ornatus. NCBI lineage: Eukaryota > Metazoa > Arthropoda > Malacostraca > Decapoda > Palinuridae > Panulirus > Panulirus ornatus. The sequence continues at coordinate 36,814,426 of NC_092227.1, read as the reverse complement.
AGAGAGAGAGAGAGAGAGAGAGAGAGAGAGAGAGAGAGAGAGAGAGAGAGAGAGAGAGAGAGAGAGAGAGAGAGAGAGAGAGAGAGAGAGAGTAAACTCAGTGCAGGAAGATGAGATAGCAACAAGATTAATAGGAGCTTCGTCTCTGAGTAATTATACAGCTAATGCTGGAGGCAACTCCTGCTAACTCCTGCTGATGCCGCTGACCCAGCCAGCCAGCCTCGTCCTCTTGTGTCAAACTGTTAACTCGTAACTTTCCGGCGCTTCTGACTTTCGCTAACCTACTATCTCTACTAGCTTACTTAGATCGCTGATTCTGCTAACCCTATTTGTTAAGCTAACTTTCAACATGTGTTGATTCTCTGAATCTCTTAAGTCACTGAATCTCTTCAACCCCAAGATTCCATTAATTTCCTAATGGTCTTGACATTATTGTGCTACCTTATCAGTCCAGTCAATTCAGTGGTTATACCGCTCTCAGGTTACGAGACAAGTGAATCTGATATTCAGCTTCCTTGATAGCTACTTTTATCTTGATGTAAAACTCCACCAAGCTGACCCTTACGGATGCATACAGTGAGATATGTATTATAAGAAGGAAATGTTTGGGTGATTGACAGCAGAACATATGCTATGATACGGAAGCATCATCGATAAAATGCAAATACAGAACAGCGGCCAGCGCAGGTGATTGTATAATCTACAGAATATACACTGTACAGTAAATGACAGGTATACATCAAGTAAATAGTTGTGCTCTCACTAAGAATACAGAACAGTATCAAAATGGGAAGAATATAGCTGTTTACCATGACACATACGATGTCAAACTTTGTTGTAACATGACCATTCGAATACTATGTACTCGAATACCCTTCGTCTCACGTTGGTGAGCAACGGGTTCTACACCGAACCTAACTATACATCGGGGATGTATATGAATACGAACAACCTCCTGGCTGTTGAAGGTTTGTATGTTCTATGAAAATGCGCGTTTAAATGCACTTTGTTCGTATATGTATGTATGTATGTATCTATCTATCTATCTATCTATCTACCCATCTATAAATATATGTATATATATATATATATATATATATATATATATATATATATATATATATATATATATATATATATATATATATATATATATATATATATATATATATATATATATATATATATATATATCCATATTGCGAGGTAACGCAAGGAAACAGAAGAAAGAATGGCCCAACCCACCCAAATACACATGTATATACATACACGTCCACACACGCAAATATACATACCTATATATCTCAATGTACAAATATAAATACGCACACAGACATATACATATATAAAAATGTACATAATTCATACTGTCTGCCTTCATTTATTCCCATCGCCACCTCACCACACATGGAATGTCAACCCCCTCCCCCCTCATGTGTGCGACGTAGCGCTAGGAAAGGACAACAAAGGCCCCATTCGTTCACACTCAGTCTCTAGCTGCCATGTAATAATGCACCGAAACCACAGCTCCTTTTCAACATCCAGGCCCCACAGAATTTCCATGGTTTACACCAGACGCTTCACATGCCATGATTCAATCCATTGACAGTACGTCGACCCCGGTATATCACATCGTTCCAATTCACTCTATTCCTTGCACGCCTTTCACCCTCCTGAATGTTCAGGCCCCGATCACTCAAAATCTTTTTCACTCCATCTTTCCACCTCCAATTTGGTCTCCCACTTCTCCTCGTTTCCTCCACCTCTGACACATATATCCTCTTTGTCAATCTTTCCTCACTCATTCTCTCCATGTGATCAAACCATTTCAAAACACTCTCTTCTGATCTCTCAACCACACTCTTTTTATTTCCACACATCTCTCTTACCCTTACATTACTTACTCGATCAGACCACCTCACACCGTATATTGTCCTCAAACATCTCATTTCCAGCACATCCACCCTCCTGCGCACAACTCTATCCATATCCCACGCCTCGCAACCATACAACATTAATGGAACCACTATTCCTTCAAACATACCCATTTTTGCTTTCCGAGATAATGTTCTCGACTTCCACACATTCTTCAAGGCTCCCAGAATCTTAGCCCCCTCCCACACCCTATGATTTACTTCCGCTTCCATGGTTCCATCCGCTGCCAGATCCATTCCCAGATATCTAAAACACTGTACTTCCTCCAGTTTTTCTCCATTTAAACTTACCTCCCAATTGACTTGACCCTTAACCCTACTGTACCTAATAACCTTGCTCTTATTCACATTTACTCTTAAATTTCTTCTTTCAAACACTTTACCAAACTGTCACCAGCTTCTGCAGTTTCTCACATAAATCATCCACCAGCGCTGCATCATCAGCGAACAACAACTGACTCACTTCCCAGGCTCTCTCATCCACAACAGACTGCATACTTGCCCCTCTTTCCAAAACTCTTGCATTCACCTCCCTAACAACCCTATCCATAAACAAATCAAACAACCATGGAGACATCACACACCCCTGCCGCAAACCTACATTCACTGACAACCAATCACTTTCCTCTCTTCTTACACGTACACATGCCTTACATCCTCAACAAAAACTTTTCACTGCTTCTAACAACTTGCCTCCCACACCATATATTCTTAATTCCTTCCACAGAGCATCTCTATGAACTCTATCATATGCCTTCTCCAGATCCATAAATGCTACATACAGATCCATCTGCTTTTCTAAGTATTTCTCACATACATTCCTCAAAGCAAACACCTGATCCACACATCCTCTACCACTTCTGAAACCACACTGCTCTTCCCCAATCTGATGCTCTGTACATGCCTTCACCCTCTCAATCAATACCCTCCCATATAATTTACCAGGAATACTCAACAAACTTATACCTCTGTAATTTGAGCAATCACTCTTATCCCCTTTGCCTTTGTACAATGGCAATATGCAAGCATTCCGCCAATCCTCAGGCACCTCACCATGACTCATACATATATCAAATAACCTTCCCAACCAGTCAACAATACAGTCACCCGCTTCTTTAATAAATTCCACTGCAATACCATCCAAACCCGCTGCCTTGCCGGCTTTCATCTTCCGCAAAGATTTTACTACCTCTTCTCTGTTTACCAAATCATTTTCCCTAACTCTCTCACTTTGCACACCACCTCGACCTAAACACCCTATATCTGCCACTCTATCATCAAACACATTCAACAAGCCTTCAAAATACTCACTCCATATCCTTCTCACATCACCACTACTTGTTATCACCTCCCCATTAGCCCCCTTCACTGAAGTTCCCATTTGCTCCCTTGTCCTACGCACTATATTCACTTCCTTCCAAAACATCTTTTTATTCTCCCTAAAATTTAATGATACTCTCTCACCCCAACTCTCATTTGCCCTCTTTTTCACCTCTTGCACCTTTCTCTTGACCTCCTGCCTCTTTCTTTTATGCATCTCCCACTCATTTGTATTTTTTTCTGCAAAAATCGTCCAAATGCCTCTCTCTTCTCTTTCACTAATAATCTTACCTCTTTATCCCACCACTCACTACCCTTTCTACTCAAACCACCTCCCACGCTTCTCATGCCACAAGCATCTTTTGCGCAAGCCATCACTGATTCCCTAAATACATCCCATTCCTCCCCCACTCCCCTTACCTCCTTTGTTCTCACCTTTTTCCATTCCGTACTCAGTCTCTCCTGGTACTTCCTCACACAAGTCTCCTTCACAAGCTCACTTACTCTCACCACTCTCTTCACCCCAACATTCTCTCTTCTTTTCTGAAAACCCCTACAAATGTTCACCTTCGCCTCCACAAGATAATGATCAGACATCCCTCCAGTTGCACCTCTCAGCACATTAACATCCAAAAGTCTCTCTTTCGCGCGCCTATCAATTAACATGTAATCCAATAACGCTCTCTGGCCATCTCTCCTACTTACTTACGTATACTTATGCATATCTCGCTTTTTAAACCAGGTATTCCCTATCACCAGTCCTTTTTCAGCACATAAATGTACAAGCTCTTCACCATTTCCATTTACAACACTGAACACCCATGTATACCAATTGTTCCCTCAACTGCCACATTACTCACCTTTGCATTCAAATCACCCATTACTATAACCCCGTCTTGTGCATCAAAACCTCTAACACACTCATTCAGCTGCTCCCAAAACACTTGCCTCTCATGATCTTTCTTTTCATGCCCAGGTGCATATGCACCAATAATCACGCATCTCTCTCCATCAACTTTCAGTTTTACCCATATCAATCTAGAATTTACTTTCTTACACTCTATCACATACTCCCACAACTCCTGTTTCAGGAGTAGTGCTACTCCTTCCCTTGCTATTGTCCTCTCACTAATCCCTGACTTTACTCCCAAGACATTCCCAAACCACTCTTCCCCTTTACCCTTGAGCTTCGTTTCACTCAGAGCCAAAACATCCAGGTTCCTTTCCTCAAACATACTACCTATCTCTCCTTTTTTCTCATCTTGGTTACATCCACACACATTTAGAAACCCCAATCTGAGCCTTCGAGGAGGATGAGCACTCCCCGCGTGACTCCTTCTGTTTCCCCTTTTGGAAAGTCAAAATACAAGGAGGGGAGGGTTTCTGGCCCCCCGCTCCCGTCCCCTTTAGTCGCCTTCTACGACACGTCAGGAATGCGTGGGAAGTATTCTTTCTCCCCTATGCCCAGGGATATATATATATATATATATATATATATATATATATATATATATGTAGCGTTAATGGGATGGTCTTGATGAGGACCTGAGCTGCCCGTGCCGTCTCAGGTAACACAGAAACAAAACTTTACCTTTCTGATGAAGGTAAAACGTATAACAAACTTCATAAGGAATTTTCTACACACTACCCGTCACAACCATAGGATTACGTCAGAGGAAATTCTTTTTCTGCGGTGTTGTTATATGTGAAAGCCACCTGGACGTTAACGTTTTTGAAACTTGTAACAGTATCAATGAAACCGTCTAGGATGGTTGGATGAGTGTATTGTGTGTATCGTGCTCGCTATATTGTGTATCAATATCATAACTCTTTTTGGTTACTTCCTGACATTGGTTTACACCCTTTGCTGGGTGATGGAGTTTAATGAATACCTCTGATATAATTTTCATTTCATGTAAACAATCAGGGTTTGTAGTCTTATCAATTCTCAGGAAAATAGGAATGAATTCAGGTTTCTCAACGCTGATATGATGATCAGAATGAAAATAACCTTAGATATGAAGTTGTATGTTTTCCGGAGAACTTAAATCTTTAACATAGTTTAGCGCCTTATTATCTCAACATTCATGAAAATCACCCATCAAATTTGCTGACACTCACTCAGCTCCTCGTGAAATACCTACCTCGCTTTTTAATTCCTCTCGTTTCCAGGTAATCCATTTTCATTCTTACGCACATCAGTCTGGGACTGACTTCCTTACACTTTTTCACACATTCTCAGAACTCCTTCATCAGCAAAAGTGCCATCTTCTTAGCTCTCTCCCTCACACTAATCCCTAACTTTACACCTATGACATTCCTGAATAATCCTTATCTCTTCCTCTTAAACTCTGCTTCACTTAAAGCTAGAACATCCTGGCTCTTTTTCTCAAAAATACCAGTTATCTCTCCCAACAGCAAGGCTGTTATTTGTAAGAGAACTTCTAATAATCAGTTCAATTTCCAAAACAACTTTAATGTTTCCAGGTCTCAGAATATCTACTAAAGGTGTTGTTTTCAAATATGAACGAACCGCCAGATGTATTCTTAAAAAGAACAGCCCTTGCATAGATAATGTTAGAAATTTATATAATATTCCATGTATATGATTCATACTTGCTGCCTTTATTCATTCCCGTCGCCACCCCGCCGCCCTTGAAATGACAGCCTCCTCCCCCCGCATGTGCGCGAGGTAGCGCTAAGAAAAGACAACAAAGTCCACATCGGTTCACACTCAGTCTCTGGCTGTCATGTAATGATGCACCGAAACCACAGCTCCCTTTCCACATCCAGGCCCCACAAATCTTTCGATGGTTTACCCTGTACGCTACACATGCCCTGGTTCAATATATATATATATATATATATATATATATATATATATATATATATATATATATATATATATATATATATATATATATATATATATTTTTTTTTTTTTTTTTGCTTTGTCGCTGTCTCCCGCGTTTGCGAGGTAGCGCAAGGAAACAGACGAAAGAAATGGCCCAACCCACCCCCATACACATGTATATACATACGTCCACACACGCAAATATACATACCTACACAGCTTTCCATGGTTTACCCCAGACGCTTCACATGCCCCGATTCAATCCACTGACAGCACGTCAACCCCGGTATACCACATCGCTCCAATTCACTCTATTCCTTGCCCTCCTTTCACCCTCCTGCATGTTCAGGCCCCGATCACACAAAATCTTTTTCACTCCATCTTTCCACCTCCAATTTGGTCTCCCTCTTCTCCTCGTTCCCTCCACCTCCGACACATATATCCTCTTGGTCAATCTTTCCTCACTCATTCTCTCCATGTGCCAAAACCATTTCAAAACACCCTCTTCTGCTCTCTCAACCACGCTCTTTTTATTTCCACACATCTCTCTTACCCTTACGTTACATACTCGATCAAACCACCTCACACCACACATTGTCCTCAAACATCTCATTTCCAGCACATCCATCCTCCTGCGCACAACTCTATCCATAGCCCACGCCTCGCAACCATACAACATTGTTGGAAACACTATTCCTTCAAACATACCCATTTTTGCTTTCCGAGATAATGTTCTCGACTTCCACACATTCTTCAAGGCTCCCAGGATTTTCGCCCCCTCCCCCACCCTATGATCCACTTCCGCTTCCATGGTTCCATCCGCTGCCAGATCCACTCCCAGATATCTAAAACACTTCACTTCCTCGTTTTTCTCCATTCAAACTCACCTCCCAATTGACTTGACCCTCAACCCTACTGTACCTAATAACCTTGCTCTTATATATATATATATATATATATATATATATATATATATATATATATATATATATATATATATATATATATATATATTTTTTTTTTTTTTTTTTAACTATTCGCCATTTCCCGCGTTAGCGAGGTAGCGTTAAGAACAGAGGACTGGGCCTTTTTTGGAATATCCTCACCTGGCCCCCTTCTGTTCCTTCTTTTGGAAAAAAAAAAAAAAAAACCGAGAGGGGAGGATTTCCAGCCCCCCCGCTCCCTCCCCTTTTAGTCGCCTTCTACGACACGCAGGGAATACGTGGGAAATATTCTTAATCACCTATCCCCAGGGATAATATATATATATATATATATATATATATATATATATATATATATATATATATATATATATATATATATATATATATATATATAAATATGTATATATATATATATATATATATATATATATATATATATATATATATATATATATATATATATATATATATATATATATATATATATATAAATATTTATATATATATATATATATATATATATATATATATATATATATATATATATATATATATATATATATATATATATATATATATATATATATATATATATACATATATATATATATATATATATATATATATATATATATATATATACATATATATATATATATATATATATATATATATGTATGTATGTATTTGGTAAACAGAGAAGAGGTAGTGAAAGCTTTGCGGAAGATGAAAGCCGGCAAGGCAGCAGGTTTGGATGGTATTGCAGTGGAATTTATTAAAAAAGGGGGTGACTGTATTGTTAACTGGTTGGTAAGGTTATTTAATGTATGTATGACTCATGGTGAGGTGCCTGAGGATTGGCGGAATGCGTGCATAGTGCCATTGTACAAATGCAAAGGGGATAAGAGTGAGTGCTCAAATTACAGAGGTATAAGTTTGTTGAGTATTCCTGGTAAATTATATGGGAGGGTATTGATTGAGAGGGTGAAGGCATGTACAGAGCATCAGATTGGGGAAGAGCAGTGTGGTTTCAGAAGTGGTAGGGGATGTGTGGATCAGGTGTTTGCTTTGAAGAATGTATGTGAGAAATACTTAGAAAAGCAAATGGATTTGTATGTAGCATTTATGGATCTGGAGAAGGCATATGATAGAGTTGATAGAGATGCTCTGTGGAAGGTATTAAGAATATATGGTGTGGGAGGAAAGTTGTTAGAAGCAGTGAAAAGTTTTTATCGAGGATGTAAGGCATGTGTACGTGTAGGAAGAGAGGAAAGTGATTGGTTCTCAGTGAATGTAGGTTTGCGGCAGGGGTGTGTGATGTCTCCATGGTTGTTTAATTTGTTTATGGATGGGGTTGTTAGGGAGGTAAATGCAAGAGTTTTGGAAAGAGGGGCAAGTATGAAGTCTGTTGGGGATGAGAGAGCTTGGGAAGTGAGTCAGTTGTTGTTCGCTGATGATACAGCGCTGGTGGCTGATTCATGTGAGAAACTGCAGAAACTGGTGACTGAGTTTGGTAAAGTGTGTGGAAGAAGAAAGTTAAGAGTAAATGTGAATAAGAGCAAGGTTATTAGGTACAGTAGGGTTGAGGGTCAAGTCAATTTGGAGGTGAGTTTGAATGGAGAAAAACTGGAGGAAGTGAAGTGTTTTAGATATCTGGGAGTGGATCTGGCAGCGGATGGAACCATGGAAGCGGAAGTGGATCATAGGGTGGGGGAGGGGGCGAAAATTCTGGGGGCCTTGAAGAATGTGTGGAAGTCGAGAACATTATCTCGGAAAGCAAAAATGGGTATGTTTGAAGGAATAGTGGTTCCAACAATGTTGTATGGTTGCGAGGCGTGGGCTATGGATAGAGTTGTGCGCAGGAGGATGGATGTGCTGGAAATGAGATGTTTGAGGACAATGTGTGGTGTGAGGTGGTTTGATCGAGTGAGTAACGTAAGGGTAAGAGAGATGTGTGGAAATAAAAAGAGCGTGGTTGTGAGAGCAGAAGAGGGTGTTTTGAAGTGGTTTGGGCACATGGAGAGGATGAGTGAGGAAAGATTGACCAAGAGGATATATGTGTCGGAGGTGGAGGGAACAAGGAGAAGAGGGAGACCAAATTGGAGGTGGAAAGATGGAGTGAAAAAGATTTTGTGTGATCGGGGCCTGAACATGCAGGAGGGTGAAAGGAGGGCAAGGAATAGAGTGAATTGGAGCGATGTGGTATACCGGGGTTGACGTGCTGTCAGTGGATTGAATCAAGGCATGTGAAGCGTCTGGGGTAAACCATGGAAAGCTGTGTAGGTATGTATATTTGCGTGTGTGGACGTATGTATATACATGTGTATGGGGGGGGGTTGGGCCATTTCTTTCGTCTGTTTCCTTGCGCTACCTCGCAAACGCGGGAGACAGCGACAAAGTATAATAAAAAAAATAATATATATACATATATATATATATATATATATATATATATATATATATATATATATATATATATATATATATATATATATAATGCCATCTCAGTTGTTAACTCTAATTCTATTACCAAGAGAAATATCATTGAATCTTCTATTATTAAATACACAAAGAATTATAATCTTAATATCAGTGATGGTCTGTACAAATTAGATAACTTTATTGTTGATAAGATTTGTAAAATGATAAGTTTATGAACGCTCGTTCTATGTTTTGGGCAATCACATGTTTACCAAATGGTGTCCTAGCTTCGTCTCTTCGATGTATATCAACTGACTGTTATATTTCTCTCTTGTGTCTCCCCTGATGATGTGATTTTTACACGAAATTGCACTTGGGAACTTTTCGTGTTTCATTTTCCCCGTGAACTCATAGGAATATATATATATATATATATATATATATATATATATATATATATATATATATATATATATATATATATTTATATTTACATCCAAAAGTCTCTCTTTCGCGTGCCTATCAATTAACACCTAATACAATAACGCTCTCTGGCCATCTTTCCTACTTACCTACGTATATTTATGTATATCTCTCTTTTTAAACCAAGTATTCCCAATCACCAGTCCTTTTTCAGAACATAAATCTACAAGCTCTTCACCATTTCCATTTACAACACTGAACACTTGAAATGTATTTTTTGTATATTTGCGTGTGTGGGCGTTTACGCACATGCATGTGTATCTTGGTGGGTTGGGATATTCCTCGTCTGTTTCCTTGCGCTACCTCCCTAACGCGGGAGATGGCGATTAACTACAATAAATAAGATATTGATATCCTCCTTCTTACTTGTTCCCACTTCGTGTTAAGTTTCTTCTATGAATCTGGTCTTGAAAATCCAGATAATCTCTGATTACTTTCTTCATTCCACTTCTTGCCCAAGTTTCTTCATGCTGAAGATGGTCATGAGTGGAGAACGTTTCGTTCATGGCATTTCAGGCAATGTAAAAGGAAGAGCAAGGAACATTGATCACAGTAATGAGTATTCTGAATATAGATTTTTCAGATAATTTTCTATAAGATAAATCTCTTAGTAATTAAAGAGAAATGCAACATTTTTTCCTACGGAAAGCCAGACAGCTTGGAACAATATCGGAACACTATTAATAGTTTTAATTAAATCGGAAAATTCTTCCCAGAAATGAGAATATTGATTTCTTCGTACTGCAGATTTCCAGTGGTAACCAAACCGAAAACAATTTATAGAAAACACGGACAGCTTCTTATCGCTTTACTTTGTAAATGTGACACATTCACGGGCCGGCTAAGGTCGAGCTCATAGGTTCGAATCCTGTTTGTGGTAGTCGGTTCACAGTTAAAACAGCTGTTCCTTCACCCTTATAGGGTTGATCCATAGAATGGGTATCTGTATCAAGATAGGGTTTATATATATCTAGCATAAAGGTGATGGCTTTGATCAGAGCAGTCTCAGAATGTTTAACATAAAAAAAAAAAAACAGCCACGTTGGATTCGATGGATTAACGAACATTCAAAATCAACCAAAGACTCATTATTTCCCTGTTCTTTATCTCAATATTGATGCCATGCAGAATAACCCTTACGCTACACTCTCTGCTGTCACCCCATTGTCTGTTGTGATTTTCCTGTCTCTAACATAAAACATTTCATTCAATATATCATCACGATCAGCTTCCGTCAACTGCCTCAATTGTTAGTCTATTCTATCTGCCGATCCCTCTCATCTCCCATCTAACGGTCGAACCAGTGTATATTTTGATATGGCAGTGACAGGACGGAGTCCGGGTGTTGGTGATGGGATTTAAAAACTTGATAAATTGTTTGCACCTGATGAGGGGGATTCTCTGAACAACCAAATTATGATTTATCTTTCACAACTATCATATATATATATATATATATATATATATATATATATATATATATATATATATATATATATATATATATATATATATATAATTTTTTTTTTTTTTTTTTTTTTTTTTTTTCAAACTATTCGTCATTTCCCGCGTTAGCGAGGTGGCGTTAAGAACAGATAACTGGGCCTTTGAGGGAATATCCTCACCTGGCCCCCTTCTCTGTTCCTTCTTTTGGAAAATTAAAAAAAATAATGAGAGGGGAGGATTTTCAGCACCCCGCTCCCTCCCCTTTTAGTTGCCTTCTACGACGCGCAGGGAATACGTGGGAAGTATTCTTTCTCCCCTATCCCCAGGGATATATATATATATATATATATATATATATATATATATATATATATATATATATATATATATATATATATATATATATATATATATATATTCCTATGAGTCCACGGGGAAAATGAAACACGAAAAGTTTCCAAGTGCACTTTCGTGTAATAATCACATCATCAGGGGAGACACAAGAGAGAAATATAACAGTCAGTTGATATACATCGAAGAGACGAAGCTAGGACGCCATTTGGTAAACATGTGATTGTTCAAAACATACAACGAGCGTTCATAAACTTATCATTTTACAAATCTTATTAACAATAAAATTATCTAATTTGTACAGACCATCACTAATATTAAGATAATAATTCTTTGTGTATTTAATAATAGAAGATTCAATGATATTTCTCTTGGTAATAGAGTTTGAGTTAACAACTGAGATGGCGTTACTCCAGTCAATACAATGATCATAGTTTTTAACATGATTAAACAAGACATTTGATTCTTGTCCCGTTCTTATGCTATATTTATGTTGCTCAAGTCTAACAGAAAGATCCTTACCTGTCTGACCAACATGAAATTTATCACAGTTTCCACAAGGAACTTTATAGATGCAACCAAGAGAATTTTCTGGTGAATTCCTGATTAAGATATTCGTAAGTTGGACCATCTTATTGAAAACAGTGACTGGACCAAGAACACAAACTCATCTTTTGTGGTAAACCTGTCTAATAAACAACTAGATAAAGATTCCTTGTGTGCATTAGGCTATGGTTTAAGTTTTGTGTGCTCTAACAGAGAAGCCAGCTGTGTTGATGTCACAAAGTCTTTTTGTAATTTAGAAAAATACAGTAATTTAAGTAATGATGATATTAATATTTGCAAGGGTTTAGTGTATGCCAGTTTGTCAAAACCAGTGGAAGCTAATTGCCCTAAAAGATTCATAAGAGCTATTAACGCCTTAAGAAAAGACAAGGATATACATATTACTAAAGCAGATAAGGCTAACACTGTTGTGATTTTAGACAAAAGTAACTACTTATCTAAAATGAATGATCTTCTAAATGATAACACAACATATTCTAAACTTAGTAAAAATCCTTTAGAAGCAGTTAATTCTCACTTCAATAAAGAAATGAAGTTGTTGTTGAAAGGTAACATTTCTCTTATCAAAAATTTGTCTTCTTTGTCCCCTTCATTGCCATATATGTATGGACTTATCAAAACACATAAACAAAATTTTCCTGCAAGACCTATAGTGAGTTCAGTAGGCTCCATCACATATAAATTATCAAAAAGGTTAGTTTCCTTATTAAACCCTTTAGTTGGCAAGTTATCAAATTCTAATATCATGAACAATGTAGATTTAGTCAACAAACTAAACAATATCAATATTAATTTTGATTTCAAACTAGTTAGCTTTGATGTTTCCTCACTTTTTACTAAAGTTCTAGTTGATGACCTTTTAGAATATTTATTTGATGTCTTGGATGAAACAAAATTATATTCATTTACCTGTTTCAAAGTCTAATTTCATTGAACTGATAAAATTGTGTATAAAAGACTGTGTATTTCAATTTAAGGGAGATTATTATGCTCAAAATTTGGTATGGCAATGGGTAACCCTCTTTTACCTGTACTAAGTAATCTTTATATGGAATTTTTTTAAACAAAATTACTAAAGGATATCTTACCTTCTAATCCAATTTGGTTTAGGTATGTAGAAGATGTTCTTTGTGTTTGGCCAACAAATGAAAATTTATGAATATTTCTCCCCTTACTTAACAATTCAGTACCTTTCATCAAATTTGCTGTAGAAAATGAAAATAATGGTATGTTACCATTTTTAGATTGCATGATCCATAGACAAGGAAGCAAGTTTAAGTTTAGCATATACAGAAAACCCACCTATGTATGCTCATATATCCATTATTACTCATCTCAACATGACAGAGTTAAATTATCATAATTTCAATCTATGTTCCTAAGGGCATTACGTATTTGCAGTCCAGAGTTTATTGATGATGAGTTTGAGAAGATATATTCTATTGGATCTAAGTTAAAGTACCCTAGATCTTTCATTGATAAATCCCTTAAGTTAGCAAAGAAATCATTTTATAGAGTTGAGCCCAAACCTCCCATTCACACCAAGAATCTTTTAGTTCTCCCTTTTAATAATAATTTCACTTTGCTTCCCATGTTGCTTAAATCCTTTAATGTAAATGTTGACTTTAGCAACAATAATACTATAAAGAATATCTTAAGAATTCACCAGAAAATTCTCATGGTTGCATCTATAAAGTTCCTTCTGGAAACTGTGATAAATTTTATGTTGGTCAGACAGGTAAGGATCTTTCTGTTAGACTTAAGCAACATAAATATAGTATAAGAACGGGACAAGAATCAAATGCCTTGTTTAATCATGCTAAAAACTATGATCATTGTATTGACTGGAGTAACGCCATCTCAGTTGTTAACTCTAATTCTATTACCAAGAGAAATGTCATTGAATCTTCTATTATTAAATACACAAAGAATTATAATCCTAATATTAGTGATGGTCTGTACAAATTAGATAACTTTATTGTTGATAAGATTTGTAAAATGATAAGTTTATGAACGCTCGTTGTATGTTTTGGACAATCACTTGTTTACCAAATGGCGTCCTAGCCTCGTCTCTTCGATGTATATCAACTTACTGTTATATTTCTCTCTTGTGTCTCCCCTGATGATGTGATTATTACACGAAAGTGCACTTGGGAACTTTTCGTGTTTCATTTTCCCCGTGGACTCATAGGGATATCTTGATCACGCGCAAAACTGTGATCCTTTCCAATATATATATATATATATATATATATATATATATATATATATATATATATATATATATATATATATATATATTATCAATTTATTTATTTATTTATCTATTTTCCTTTGTCGCTGTCTCCCGCGTTAGCGGCGTAACGCAAGGAAACAGACTAAAGAAATGGCCCAACCCACCCACATACACAAGTATATACATACACGTCCACACACGCAAATATAAATATCTATACACCTCAACGTATACATATATATATATATATATATATATATATATATATATATATATATATATATACATATATATATATATATATATATATATATATATATATATATATATATATATATATATATATATATATATATATATATATATATATATATATATATATATACACACACAGACATATACATATATACACATGTATGTAATTCATACTATTCTCTATTTATACTTTGTCGCTGTCTCCCGCGTTTGCGAGGTAGCGCAAGGAAACAGACGAAAGAAATGGCCCAACCACCCCCCTATACACATGTATATACATACGTCCACACACGCAAATATACATACCTACACAGCTTTCCATGGTTTACCCCAGACGCTTCACATGCCTTGATTCAATCCACTGACAGCACGTCAACCCCGGTATACCACATCGTTCCAATTCACTCTATTCCTTGCCCTCCTTTCACCCTCCTGCATGTTCAGGCCCCGATCACACAAAATCTTTTTCACTCCATCTTTCCACCTCCAATTTGGTCTCCCTCTTCTCCTTGCTCCCTCCACCTCCGACACATATATCCTCTTGGTCAATCTTTCCTCACTCATCTCTCCATGTGCCCAAACCATTTCAAAACACCCTCTTCTGCTCTCTCAACCACGCTCTTTTTATTTCCACACATCTCTCTTACCCTTACGTTACTTACTCGATCAAACCACCTCACACCACACATTGTCCTCAAACATCTCATTTCCAGCACATCCATCCTCCTGCGCACAACTCTATCCATAGCCCACGCTCGCAACCATACAACATTGTTGGCAACCACTATTCCTTCAAACATACCCAATTTTGCTTTCCAAGATTATGTTCTCGACTTCCATACATTTTTCAGTGCTTCCAGAACTTTCGCCCCCTCCCCCACCCTATGATTCACTTCCGCTCCCATGGTGCAATCTGCTGCCTAATCCACTCCCAGATATCTAAAACACTTCATTTCCTCCAGTTTTTCTCCATTCAAACTTACCTCCCAATTGACTTGTCCCTCAACCCTGCCGTACCTAATAACCTTGCTCTTATTCAATTTACTCTCAGCTTCCTTCTTTCACACACTTTACCAAAGTAAGTCACCAGCTTCTGCAGTTTCTCACACGAGTCAGCCACCAGCGCTGTATCATCAGGGAACAACAACTGACTCACTTCCCAAGGTCTCTCATCTCCAACAGACTGCATACTTGCCCCTCTTTCCAAAACTCTTGCATTCACCTCCCTAACAACCCCATCCATAAACAAATTAAACAACAATGAAGACATCACACACCCCTGACACCAAACCTACATTCACTGATAACCAATCACTTTCTCTCTTCCTACACGTACACATGCCTTACATCCTCGATAAAAACTTTTCACTACTTCTAACAACGTGCCTCCTACATCATATATTCTTAATACCTTCCACAGAGCATCTCTATCAACTCTGTCATATGCCTTCTCCAGATCCATAAATGATACATACAAATCCATTGGCTTTTCTAAGTATTTCTTACATACATTCTTCCAAGCAAACACCTGATCCACATATCCTCTACCACTTCTGAAACCACACTGCTCTTCCCCAATCTGATGCTCTGTACATGCCTTCACCCTCTCAATCAATACCCTCCCTTATAATTTCCCAGGAATATCAACAAACTTATACCTCTGTATTTTGAGCACTCCAATTTTATCCCCTTTGCCTTTGTACAATGGCACTATGCAAGCATTCCGCCAATCCTCAGGCACCTCACCATGAGACAAAAATATATTAAATAACCTTACCAACCAGTCAGATATACAGTCACCCGCGTTTTTAATAAATTCCCCTGATATGCCATCCAAACCCGCTGCCTTGCCGGCTTTCATCTTCCGCAAAACTTTTACCAGCTCTTCTCTGTTTACCAAATCATTTTCCCTAACCCTCTCACTTTGCACACCACCTCGACCAAAACACCCTACATCTGCCACTCTATCATCAAACACATTCAACAAACCTTCAAAATACTCTCTCCATCTCCTTTTCACATCACCACTACTTGTTATAACCTCATTAGCCCCCTTCACTGAAGTTCCCATTTGTTCCCTTATCTTACGCACTTTATTTACCTCCTTCCACAATATCTTTTTATTCTCCCTAAAATTTAATGATACTCTCACCCCAAATCTCATTTGCCGTCTTTTTCAGCTCTTGCACCATTCTCTTGACCTCCAGCCTCTTTCTTTTATACATCTCCCACTCATTTGCATTTTTTCCTTGCAAAAATCGTCCAAATGCCTCTCTTTTCTCTTTCATTAATAACCTTACTCCTTCATCTCACCACTCACAATCCTTTCTAAGCTGCCCGCGTCCTACGCTTCTCATTCCACAAGCATCTTTTGCGCAAGTATCACTGCTTACCTAAATACATCCCATTCCTCCCTTGACTCCCCTTTCGTCCTTAGTTCTCACGTTTTTTCCATTCTGTACTCAATCTCTCCTGGTACTTACTCAAACAAGTTTTCTTCCCAAGCTCACTTAATCTCACCACTCCTTTCACCCCAACATTCTCTCTATTTTTCTGAAAACCTATACAATTCTTCACCTTCGCCTCCACAAGATAATGATCAGACATCCCTCCAGTTGCACCTCTCAGCATATTAAACAGAAGTCTCTTCTTCGCGCGCTTATCAATTAACACGTAAATTCAATAAAGTTGTCTGGCCATCTCTCCTACTTACATACGTATACGTATGTATATCTCTCTTTTTAAACCAGGTATTCCCAATCACCATCTTTTTAGATCACATAGATCTACAAGCTCTTCACCATTTCTATTTACAACACTGAACACCCTATGTATACCAATTATTCCCTCAACTGCCAAATTACTCACCTTTGCATTCAAATCACCCATCACTATAACCGGTCTCGTGCATCAGAGCTAATAACATACTCATTCAGCTGTTCCCAAAACACTTGCCTCTCATGATCTTTCTTCTCATGCCCAGGTGCATATACACTAATAATCACCCATCTCTCTCCATCCACTTTCAGTTTTACCCATATCAATCTAGAGTTTACTTTCTTACACTCTATCACATACTCCCACCACTCCTGTTTCGGAGTAGCGCTACTCCTTCCCTTGCTCTTGTCCTCTCACTAACCCCTGACTTTACTCCCAAGACATTCCCAAACACTCTTCCCCTTTACCCTTGAGCTTCGTTTCACTCGGAGCCAAAATATCCAGGTTCCTTTCCTGAAACATACTACCTATCTTTCCTTTTTTCTCATCTTGGTTACATCCACACACATTTAAACACCCCAATCTGAGCCTTCGAGGAGGATGAGCATTCCCCGTGTGCCTCCTTCTGTTTCCCCTTTTAGAAAGCTAATAAAAGGAGGGGAGGGCTTCCAGCCCTCCGGTCCTGTCCCCTTTAGACGCCTTCTACGACACGTGAAGAATGCGTGGAAAGTATTTTTTCTCCCCTATCCCCAGGGGGTATATGTATACATTTATTATCTATTTTGCTTTCTCGCTGTCTCCCGCGTTAGCGAGTAGCGCAAGTAAACAGACGAAAAAATGGTCCAACCCATCCATATAGAAATGTATATACATACACGTCCACACACGCAAATATACATACCTATACATCTCAACGTATACATATATATATACACACAGAGACTTATACATATATACACATGTATGTAATTCATACTGTCTGCCTTTATTTATTCCCATCGCCACCCCACCAGACATGAAATAACAGACCCCTTCCCCTTCATGTGCACGAGGTAGCGCTACGAAAAGACAACAGAGGCCACATTCGTTCACACTCAGTCTCCAGCTGTCATGTAATAATGCGCCGGAACCACAGCTCCCTTTCCACATCCAGGCCCCACACAACTTTCCATGGTTTACCCGAGACCCTTCACATGCCCTGGTTCAGTCCATTGACAGCACGTCGACCCCGGTATACCACATCGTTCCAATTCACTCTCTTCCTTGCACGCCTTTCACCCTCCTGCATGTTCAGGCCCCGATCACTCTAAATCTTTTTCACTTCATCTTTCCACCTCCAATTTGGTCTCCCTCTTCTCCTCGTTCCCTCCACCTCCGACACATATATCCTCTTGGTCAATCTTTCCTCACTCATTCTCTCCATGTGACCAAACCACTTCAAAACACCCTCTTCTGCTCTCTCAACCACGCTCTTTTTATTTCCACACATCTCTCTTACCCTTACGTTACTCACTCGATCAAACCACCTCACACCACACATTGTCCTCAAACATCTCATTTCCAGCACATCCATCCTCCTGCGCACAACTCTATCCATAGCCCACGCCTCGCAACCATACAACATTGTTGCAACCACTATTCCTTCAAACATACCCATTTTTGCTTTCCAAGATTATATTCTCGACTTCCATACATTTTTCAGTGCTTCCAGAACTTTCGCCCCCTCACCCACCCTATGATTCACTTCCACTCCCATGGTGCCATCCGCTGCCTAATCCACACCCAGATATCTAAAACACTTCATTTCCTCCAGTTTTTCTCCATTCAAACTTACCTCCCAATTGACTTGTCCCTCAACCCTGCTGTACCTAATAACCTTGCTATTATTCAGATTTGCTCTCAGCTTCCTTCTTTCACACACTTTACCAAACTAAGTCACCAGTTTCTGCAGTTTCTCACACGAGTCAGCCACCAGCGCTGTATCATCAGGGAACAACAACTGACTCACTTCCCAAGCTCTCTCATCTCCAACAGACTGCATACTTGCCCCTCTTTCCAAAACTCTTGCATTCACCTCCCTAACAACCCCATCCATAAACAAATTAAACAACAGTGAAGACATCACACACCCCTGACACAAACCTACATTCACTGACAACCAATCACTTTCTTCTCTTCCTACACGTACACATGCCTTACATCCTTGATAAAAACTTTTCACTACTTCTAACAACGTGCCTCCCACACCATATATTTTCAATACCTTCCACAGAGCATCTCTATCAACTCTGTCATATGCCTTCTCCAGATCCATAAATGATATATACAAATCCATTGGCTTTTCTAAGTATTTCTTACAAACATTTTTCAAAGCAAACACCTGATCCACATATCCTCTACCACTTCTGAAACCACACTGCTCTTCCCCAATCTGATGCTCTGTACATGCCTTCACCCTCTCAATCAATACCCTCCCGTATAATTTCCCAGGAATATCCAACAAACTTATACCTCTGTATTTTGAGCACCCAATTTTATCCCCTTTGCCTTTGTACAATGGCACTATGCAAGCATTCCGCCAATCCTCAGGCACCTCACCATGAGACAAAAATATATTAAATAACCTTACCAACCAGTCAGATATACAGTCACCGCGTTTTTAATAAATTCCCCTGATATGCCATCCAAACCCGCTGCCTTGCCGGCTTTCATCTTCCGCAAAACTTTTACCAGCTCTTCTCTGTTTACCAAATCATTTTCCCTAACCCTCTCACTTTGCACACCACCTCGACCAAAACACCCTACATCTGCCACTCTATCATCAAACACATTCAACAAACCTTCAAAATACTCTCTCCATCTCCTTTTCACATCACCACTACTTGTTATAACCTCATTAGCCCCCTTCACTGAAGTTCCCATTTGTTCCCTTATCTTACGCACTTTATTTACCTCCTTCCACAATATCTTTTTATTCTCCCTAAAATTTAATGATACTCTCACCCCAAATCTCATTTGCCGTCTTTTTCAGCTCTTGCACCATTCTCTTGACCTCCAGCCTCTTTCTTTTATACATCTCCCACTCATTTGCATTTTTTCCTTGCAAAAATCGTCCAAATGCCTCTCTTTTCTCTTTCATTAATAACCTTACTCCTTCATCTCACCACTCACAATCCTTTCTAAGCTGCCCGCGTCCTACGCTTCTCATTCCACAAGCATCTTTTGCGCAAGTATCACTGCTTACCTAAATACATCCCATTCCTCCCTTGACTCCCCTTTCGTCCTTAGTTCTCACGTTTTTCCATTCTGTACTCAATCTCTCCTGGTACTTACTCAAACAAGTTTTCTTCCCAAGCTCACTTAATCTCACCACTCCTTTCACCCCAACATTCTCTCTATTTTTCTGAAAACCTATACAATTCTTCACCTTCGCCTCCACAAGATAATGATCAGACATCCCTCCAGTTGCACCTCTCAGCATATTAACAGAAGTCTCTTCTTCGCGCGCTTATCAATTAACACGTAATTCAATAAAGTTGTCTGGCCATCTCTCCTACTTACATACGTATACGTATGTATATCTCTCTTTTTAAACCAGGTATTCCCAATCACCAGTCTTTTTAGATCACATAGATCTACAAGCTCTTCACCATTTCTATTTACAACACTGAACACCCTATGTATACCAATTATTCCCTCAACTGCCAAATTACTCACCTTTGCATTCAAATCACCCATCACTATAACCCGGTCTCGTGCATCAGAGCTAATAACATACTCATTCAGCTGTTCCCAAAACACTTGCCTCTCATGATCTTTCTTCTCATGCCCAGGTGCATATACACTAATAATCACCCATCTCTCTCCATCCACTTTCAGTTTTACCCATATCAATCTAGAGTTTACTTTCTTACACTCTATCACATACTCCCACCACTCCTGTTTCAGGAGTAGCGCTACTCCTTCCCTTGCTCTTGTCCTCTCACTAACCCCTGACTTTACTCCCAAGACATTCCCAAACCACTCTTCCCCTTTACCCTTGAGCTTCGTTTCACTCGGAGCCAAAATATCCAGGTTCCTTTCCTGAAACATACTACCTATCTTTCCTTTTTTCTCATCTTGGTTACATCCACACACATTTAAACACCCCAATCTGAGCCTTCGAGGAGGATGAGCATTCCCCGTGTGCCTCCTTCTGTTTCCCCTTTTAGAAAGCTAAATAAAAGGAGGGGAGGGCTTCCAGCCCTCCGGTCCTGTCCCCTTTAGACGCCTTCTACGACACGTGAAGAATGCGTGGAAAGTATTTTTTCTCCCCTATCCCCAGGGGGTATATGTATACATTTATTTATCTATTTTGCTTTCTCGCTGTCTCCCGCGTTAGCGAGGTAGCGCAAGTAAACAGACGAAAAAATGGTCCAACCCATCCATATAGAAATGTATATACATACACGTCCACACACGCAAATATACATACCTATACATCTCAACGTATACATATATATACACACAGAGACTTATATATATATACACATGTACATAATTCATACTGTCTGCCTTTAATCATTCCCATCGCCACCCTACCACACATGAAATAGGAACCCCCTCCCCCCTCATGTGCGCGAGGTAGCGCAAGGAAGACAACAAAGGCCCCATTCGTTTACAGTCAGTCTCAAGCTGTCATGTAATAATGCACCGAAACCACAGCTCCCTTTCCACATCCAGGCCCCACACAACTTTCCATGGTTTACCCCAGACGCTTTACATGCCCTTGTTCAATCCATTGACAGCACGTAGATCCCCGGTATACCAAATCGTTCCAATTCACTCTATTCCTTGCACGCCTTTCATCCTCCCGCATGTTCCGGCCCCGATTTCTCAAAATCTTTCTCACTCCATCTTTCCACCACCAATTTGGTCTCCCACTTGTCCTCGTTCCCTCCACCTCTGACACATATATCCTCTTGGTCAATCTTTCCTCACTCATTCTCTCCATGTGACCAAACCATTTCAAAACACCCTCTTCTGCTCTCTCAACCACACTCTTCTTATTACCACACATCTCTCTTACCCTATTGATACTTACTCGATCAAACCACCTCACACCACATATTGTCCTCAAACATCTTATTTCCAGCTCATCCACCCTCATCCGCACAACTCTATCCATAGCCCACGCCTCGCAACCATATATCATTGTTGGAACCATTATTCCTTCTAACATACCCATTTATGCTTTCCGAGATAATGTTGTCGACTTCCACACATTCTTCAACGCTCCCAGAATTTTCGCCCCTCCCCCATCCTATGATTCACTTTCGCTTCCATGGTTCCATCCGCTGCCAAATCCACTCCCAGATATCTAAAACACTTCACTTCCTCCAGTTTTTCTCCATTTAAACTTACCTCCCAATTGACTTGACGCTCAACCCTACTGTACCTAATAACCTAGCTCTTATTCACATTTACTCTCAACTTTGTTCTTTCACACACTTTACCAAACTCCGTCACCAGCTTCTGCAGTTTCTAACACGAATCAGCCTCTAGCGCTGTTTCATCAGCGAACAACAACTGACTCACTTCCCAAGCTCTCTCATCCACAACAGACTGCATACTTGCCTCTCTTTCCAAAACCCTTGCATTCACCTCCCTAACAACCCCATCCATGAACAACGAGCGTACCATAAACTTATTATATGGACAAGATGGTGAATTGTCTACAAATTATATCAACAATAAAGTTATCCAGTTTGTATAGACCTTCACTTATATTAAGGTTGTAATTCTTTGTGTATTTGATAATAGAAGTTTATTTTCTATTTATCTTGTTACTGCAGTTAGAGTTCATAACTGAGATGGCATTACTCCAGTCAATACAATGATCATAGTTTTTAACGTGATTTAACAAGGCATTTGATTCTTGTCCTGTTCTTATACTATATTTATGTTGCTTAAGTCTAACAGATAGATCTTTACCAATCTGCCTAACATATAGCTTATCACAATTTCTACATGGCACTTTATAGATGCATCCAGGAGTATTTTCTGGTGAGTTCCTGATTAAGATATTATTAATAGTATTATTGTTGCTGAAGGCAACATTTACATTAAAGGATTTAAGCAACATGAGAAGTAAAGTAAAATTAATATTAAAAGGGAGAACTTAAAGATTCTTGGTGTCAATGGGAAGTTTGGGGTACATTCTATAAAATGATTTCTTTGCTAACTTAAGGGATTTGTCAATGAAAGATCTGGGATACTTTGAATTAGATCCAATATAATATATCTTCTCAAGCTCATCGTCAATAGACTATGGACTGCAAATACGTAATGCCCTAAGGAGCATATATTGAAATGATAATTTTTTTCTGTCAATTTGAGATGAGTAGTAATGGATATATGAGAATACATTGGTAGGTTTTCTGCATATGCTAAACTTAAACTTGTTTCCTTGCCTATGGATCATGCAATCTAAAAACGGTAACATACCAATATTTTCATTTTCTACAGTAAGTTTGATGGAAGGTACTAAATATGTAAGTAAGGGGAGAAATGTTTATAAATTTTCATTTGTTGGCCAAACACAAAGAACATCATCTACATACCTAAACCAAATTGTATTAGAAGGTTAGATATCATTTAGTAATTTTGTTTAAAAGAAATTCCATATAAAGATTACTTAGTACAGGTGAAAGAGGGTTACCTATTGCCATACCAAATTTTTGAGCGTAATATTCTCCATTGAACTGAAATACACATTCTTTTATAAACAATTTTATCAGTTCAGTGAAAACAGACTTTGAAACAGGTAAATAAGAATCATGCAAAAATCCAAAGAAATATTCTAAAAAATCATCAACTGGAAACTTTGTGATATGCGGGGAAACATCAAAGCTAACAAGTTTGAAATCAAAATTAACATTGATATTGTTAAGCTTGTTAACGAAATCTACATTGTTCATGATATTCGAATTTGATATCTTACCGACTTAAATGCTTAATAAAGAAACTAACCATTTTGACAATTTATGTGTGATGGAGCCTACTGAACTCACTGTAGATCTTGCTGGAAATATTTGTTTATATATTTATGAATATTTATATATATATTTATATATATGTATTGTTGACTGGTTGGTAAGGTTATTTAATGTATGTATGATTCATGGTGAGGCGCCTGAGGATTGGCGGAATGCGTGCATAGTGCCATTGTACAAAGGCAAAGGGGATAAGAGTGAGTGCTCAAATTACAGAGGTATAAGTTTGTTGAGTATTCCTGGTAAATTATATGGGAGGGTATTGATTGAGAGGGTGAAGGCATGTACAGAGCATCAGACTGGGGAAGAGCAGTGTGGTTTCAGAAGTAGTAGAGGATGTGTGGATCAGGTGATTGCTTTGAAGAATGTATGTGAGAAATACTTAGAAAAGGAAATGGATTTGTATGTAGCATTTATGGATCTGGAGAAGGCATATGATAGAGTTGATAGAGATGCTCTGTGGAAGGTATTAAGAATATATGGTGTGGGAGGCAAGTTGTTAGAAGCAGTGAAAAGTTTTTATCGAGGATGTAAGGCATGTGTACGTGTAGGAAGAGAGGAAAGTGATTGGTTCTCAGTGAATGTAGGTTTGCGGCAGGGGTGTGTGATGTCTCCATGGTTGTTTAATTTGTTTATGGATGGGGTTGTTAGGGAGGTGAATGCAAGAGTTTTGGAAAGAAGGGCAATTATGCAGTCTGTTGTGGATGAGAGAGCTTGGGAAGTGAGTCAGTTGATGTTCGCTGATGATACAGCGCTGGTGGCTGATTCAGGTGAGAAACTTCAGAAGCTGGTGACTGAGTTTGGTAAAGTGTGTGAAAGAAGAAAGTTAAGAGTAAATATGAATAAGAGCAATGTTATTAGGTACAGTAGGGTTGAGGGTCAAGTCAATTGGGAGGTAAGTTTGAATGGAGAAAAACTGGAGGAAGTAAAGTGTTTTAGATATCTGGGAGTGGATCTGGCAGCGGATGGAACCATGGAAGCGGAAGTGAATCATAGGGTGGGGGAGGGGGCGAAAATTCTGGGAGCCTTGAAGAATGTGTGGAAGTCGAGAACATTATCTCGGAAAGCAAAAATGTGTATGTTTGAAGGAATAGTGGTTCCAACGATGTTGTATGGTTGCGAGGCGTGGGCCATGGATAGAGTTGTGCGCAGGAGGGTGGATGTGCTGGAAATGAGATGTTTGAGGACAATGTATGGTGTGAGGTGGTTTGATCGAGTAAGTAATGTAAGGGTAGGAAAGATGCGTGGAAATAAAAAGAGCGTGGTAGAGAGAGCAGAAGAGGGTGTTTTGAAATGGTTTGGGCACATGGAGAGAGTGAGTGAGGAAAGATTGACCAAGAGGATATATGTGTCGGAGGTGGAGGGAACGAGGAGAAGTGGGAGACCAAATTGGAGGTGGAAAGATGGAGTGAAAAAGATTTTGTGTGATCGGGGCCTGAACATGCAGGAGGGTGAAAGGAAGGCAAGGAATAGAGTGAATTGGATCGATGTGGTATACCGGGGTTGACGTGCTGTCAGTGGATTGAATCAGGGCATGTGAAGCATCTGGGGTAAACCATGGAAAGTTGTGTGGGGCCTGGATGTGGAAAGGGAGCTGTGGTTTCGGGCATTATTGCATGACAGCTAGAGACTGAGTGTGAACGAATGATGCCTTTGTTGTCTTTTCCTAGTGCTACCTCGCACACATGAGGGGGGAGGGGGATGGTATTACATGTGTGGCGAGGTGGCGATGGGAATGAATAAAGGCAGACAGTGTGAATTGTGTGCATGGGTATATATGTATGTGTCTGTGTGTGTATATATATGTGTACCTTGAGATGTATAGGTATGTATATCTCCGTGTGTGGACGTGTATGTATATACATTGTGTATGGGGGTGGGTTGGGCCATTTCTTTCGTCTGTTTCCTGGTGCTACCTCGCAAACGCGGGAGACAGCGACAAAGAAAAATAAATAAAATAAATAAATATATATATATATATATATATATATATGTATATATATATATATATATATACATATATATATATATATATATATATATATATATATATATATATATATATATATATATATATATATATATATATATATATATTTATATATATATATATATATATATATATATATATATATATATATATATATATATATATATATATATATATATATGTATATATATATATATATATATATATATATATATATATATATATATATATATAATATATATATATATATATATATATATATATATATATATATATATATATATATATACATATATATATATATATATATATATATATATATATATATATATATTTTCATATTATTCGCCATTTCCCGCGATAGCGAGGTAGCGTTGAGAACAGAGGACTGGGCCTTTGAGGGAATATCCTCACCTGGCCCTCTTCTCTGTTCCTTCTTTTGGAAAAAAAAAAAAACGAGAGGGGATTATTTCAAGCCCCCCGCTCCCTTCGCTTTTAGTTGCCTTCTACGACACGCAGGGAATACGTGGGAAATATTCTTTCTCCCCTATCCCCAGATATATATATATATATATATATATATATATATATATATATATATATATATATATATATATATATATATATATATATATATATATATATATATATATAAAACCATGTTTCCATGGTTGTTTGATTTATTTATGGATAGGGTTGTTAGGATGGTGAATGCAAGAGTTTTGGAAAGAAGGGCAAGTATGCAGTCTGTTGTGGATGAGAGAGCTTGGGAAGTGAGTCAGTTGTTGTTCGCTGATAATACAGCGCTGGTGGCTGATTCAGGTGAGAAACTGCAGAAGCTGGTGACTGACTTTGGTAAAGTAAGTGAAAAAAGAAAGTTGAGAGTAAATGTGAATAAGAGCAGGGTTATTAGGTACAGGAGGGTTGAGAGACTAGTCAATTGGGAGATAAGTTTGAATGAAGAAAAACTGAAGGAAGTGAAGTGTTTTAGATATCTGGGAGTGGATCTGGCAGCGGATGGTATCATGGAAGTGGAAGTGAATCATAGGGTGGGGGAGGGGGCGAAAGTTCTGGGAGCGTTGAAGAATGTGTGGAAGTCGAGAACGTTATCTTGGAAACAAAAAATGGGTATGCTTGAAGAAATAGTGGTTCCAACAATGATATATGTTTGCGAGGCGTGGGCTATAGATAGAGTTGTGCGGAGGAGGGTGGATGTGCTGGAAATGAGATGTTTAAGGGCAATATGTGGTGTGAGGTGGTTTGATCGAGTAAGTAACGAAAGGGTACGAGAGATGTGTGATAACAAAAAGATTGTGGTTGAGAGAGCAGAAGAGGGTGTTTTGAAATAGTTTAGGCACATGAAGAGAATGAGTGAGGAAAGATTGACAAAGAGGTTATATATGCCAGTGGTGGAGGGAACGAGGAGAAGTGACCAAATTGGAGGTGGAAAGATGGAGGGTGAAAGGCGTGCAAGAAATAGAGTGAATTGGAACGATATGGTATACCGGGTAGACGTGCTGTCAATGGATTGAACCAGGGCATATGAAGCGTCTAGGGTAAACCATGGAAAGTTCTGTTGGGCCTGGATGTGGGAAGGGAGCTGTGGTTTCGGTGCATTATACATGACAGCTAGGGACTGAGTGTGAACGAATGTGGCCTTTGTTGTCTTTTCTTAGCGCTACATCGCGCACATGCGGGGGGAGGAGGTTACTATTTCATGTTTGGCGGGGTGGCGATGGGAATGGATAAAGCCAGACAGTATGAATTATGTACATGTATAAATATGTGTATGTCTGTGAGATGTATAGGTATTTGCGTGTGTGGACTTGTATGTATATACATGTGTATGTGGGTGGGTTGGGCCATTCTTTCGTCTGTTTCCTTGCGCTACCTAGCTAACGCGGGAGACTGCGACTAAGTAAAATAAAGAAAATATAAGATAAATGATATATATATATATATATATATATATATATATATATATATATATATATATATATATATATATATATATATATATATATATATATATATATTCTTATGAGTCCGCGGGGAAAATGAAATACGAAAAGTTCCCAAGCGCACTTTCGTGTAATAATCACATCATCAGGGGAGACACAGAGAGAAATATAACAGTCAAGTTGATATACATCGAAGAGACGAAGCTAGGACGCCATTTGGTAAACATGTGATTGTCCAAAACATACAACGAGCGTTCATAAACTTATCATCTTACAAATCTTATCAACAATAAAGTTATCTAATTTGTATAGACCATCACTAATATTAAGATTATAATTCTTTGTGTATTTGATAATAGAAGATTCAATGATATTTCTCTTCGTAATAGAGCTAGAGTTAATAACTTAGATGGCGTTACTCCAGTCAATACACTTATAGTTTTTAAGATAATTAAACAAGGCATCTGATTGTTGTCCCGTTCTTTTACTATATTCATTTTGCTTAAGTCTAAGAGAAAGATCCTTATCAGTCTGACCAACATTAAATTTATCACAGTTTCCACAAGGCGCTTTATAGATGCATCCAAGAGAATTTTCTGGTGAATTCCTGATTAAGATATTCTTTATAGTATTATCGTTGCTAAAGGCAACATTTACATTAAAGGATTTAAGCAACATGGGAAGCAAAGTGAAATTATTATTAAAAGATTCTTGGTGTCAATGGGAGGTTTGGGCTCAACTCTGTAAAATGATTTCTTTGTTAACTTAAGGGATTTATCAATGAAAGATCTAGGATACTTTAACTTAGATCCAATAGAATATATCTTCTCAAACTCATCATCAATAAACTGTGGACTGTAAATACGTAATGCCCTAAGGAATATAAATTGTAATGATGATAATTTAAGTCTCCCATGTTGTGATGAGTAATGATTGATATATTAGCATACATTGATGGGTTTACTGTATATGTTAAACTTAAACTTGTTTCCTTGTCTATGGATCATGCAATCTAAAAATGGTAGCATACCATTATTTTCATTTTCTACAGTAAACTTGATGGAAAGTACTAAATTGTTAAGTAAGGGGAGAAATATTAGTAAATTTTTATTTGTTGGCCAAACACAAAGAACATCCTCTACATACCTAAACCAAATTGCATTAGAAGGTAAGATATACTTTAGTAATTTTGTTTCAAAAAATTCCATATAAAGATTACTTAGTACAGGTGAAAGAGGGTTACCCATTGCCATACCAAATTTTTGAGCATAATAATCTTCATTAGATTGAAATACACAGTCTTTTATATACAATTTTATCAGTTCAATGAAATTAGACTTTGAGACAGGTAAATGAATATCATCCAAGACATCAAATAAATATTCTAAATGTTCATTAACTGGAACTTTAGTGAAAAGTGAGGAAATATCAAAGCTAACTAGTTTGAAATCAAAATTAACATTGTTATTGTTTAGCTTGTTGACTAAATCTACATTGTTCATGATATTATAATTTGATACCTAACCCACTAAAGGGCTTAATAAAGAAACAAACGATTTTGACAATTTATATGTTTACCTGTTTCAAAGTCTAATAATCATATCGTTAGGGAAGACATAGAGAGAAATATAACAGTCATTTATAACAGTCATGTTTGGTCACCGAACTAAAAGAAGAACAAAGAAGTATTAGAGAAGGTCCAGAGGAGAGTAACGAGTAACAAAATTGTACCAGAATTAACTGAGCTGATTTACGGAGAAAGGCAAGAGGACACAGCTTTGTACATCTTGGTAAAGAGAGAAGAGTAAGGGGTGAGAGGATTGAAATATTTAAGTTTTTATAACAAGTCAATGAAGTAGACAATGATCAGTTCTCCAAGAGATGTAGGTATAAAACAACTAGAAGACATAACATGATATTAAGCAAGAAGCTTGTTAAAAAAAAATGTGAGGAAGTACTTCTATAGTGAAAGAGATGTACATGGATGGAGTAAAGTAACCGAAAACGTGGTTGATGCAAACAGCATGGAGGAAGGAATCTAAGAAACAGTATCAAAGAGAATGTTCAAAAGATGAGGCCTCACGTGTGGAAAACTCTCTCCCCGTGTATATATGCAAGGTTGAGACGGGGCAACGAGAGAAAAACTTTTTCCTCGCAACTCACAAATATCAATTGCTAATAACAATCACACACACACACACACACACACACACACACACACAAAACTAGATTAATGTGTCTCTGTCACGAAGTATCACAG
This sequence comes from Panulirus ornatus, assembly GCF_036320965.1. Classification (NCBI taxonomy): domain Eukaryota; kingdom Metazoa; phylum Arthropoda; class Malacostraca; order Decapoda; family Palinuridae; genus Panulirus; species Panulirus ornatus. Next base: position 36,783,649 of record NC_092227.1, on the reverse strand, counting down.
TCCAGAGGTATTGCCATGGAACATTATCAGGTAACGTTTGGGAATATCTGTGAACATGGGCTAATATGTTGAATGATCACGACTTTTAGAGTGATGTGTAAATACCTCAAATACTATCAGGTAGTCAGATGTATACAAAGAAATGTGAAATCTAAACCATATATTTCTACATGTCCGCAACGGTGATTTTTTTCTCCCCGTGTTAGAAATAAAACTAGAAAAAAATCAGGAAGTAAAAGAGTTAGAAACCATAAAATTCTCGGTATGACAAATGTTTTAATAGCAGGACAGAGAGGGGCAGCTATAAAAATGTTCCATAAAATGTAGTAAGGATGACTGGGGCAACAGGAGGGGGTAAGAACGTTCCGTGAATAACGCTTGGGATTTGATGCGGAAAGGGGAGGCTATAGAACGTTTGTGACAAACGTTTTTGCATTACGCTTCGCTTCTAGGGGAGAAAATATCCCAAAACCCCCTTCATGTGATGATCCAAGGGGCTACATCACAACATATACAACATGATGGTTGTGATGAACCAAGGGGCTACATCACAACATATACAACATGATGGTTGTGATGAACCAAGGGGCTACATCACAACATATACAACATGATGGTTGTGATGAACCAAAGGGTTACAACACAACATATACATGATGGTTGTGATGAACCAAGGGGCTACATCACAACCTATGCAACATGAAGGTTGTGATGAACCAAGGGCTTACAACACAACATATACATGATGGTTGTGATGAATCAAGGGGCTACATCACAACATATACAACATGAAGGCTGTGATGAACCAAGGGGTTACAACACAACATATACATGGTGGTTGTGATGAATCAAGGGGCTACATCAAAACATATACGACATGATAGTTGTGATGAATCAGGGGGTTACAACACAACATACACAACTTGATGGTTGTGATGAACCAAGGTGGGCTACAGCACAACATAAACAACATGATGGTTGTGATGAATCAAGGGGCTACATCAAAACATATACAACATGATGGTTGTGATGAATCAAGGGGCTACATCAAAACATATACAACATGATGGTTGTGATGAATCAAGAGGTTACAACACAACATATACAACATGAAGGTTGTGATGAACCAAGGGGCTACAGCACAACATATACAACATGATGGTTGTGATGATCCAAGGGGCTACAGCACAACGTATACAACATGATGGTTGTGATGAATCAAGAGGCTACAGCACAACATATACAACATGATGGTTGTGATGAACCAAGGGGTTACAACACAACATATACAACATGATGGTTGTGATTAATCAAGAGGCTACAGCACAACATATACAACATGATGGTTGTGATGAACCAAGGAGTTACAACACAACATGTACAACATGATGGTTGTGATGAACCAAGGTGGGCTACAAAACTTCCAGGAAGGAATGAGAGAAGGAAAATGTTTTCGGAAATAGCATGAAGGAAGTGTTAAGAATGTTGCATGAAGGAAGTGTTAAGAATGTTGCATGGATAACATTTTACATGACTCTGCGTGCGAGGACCTGCCTCAAAACGTTCCTCGAATCACGTTTTTGATACGTTGATGTGGGAGGGAGCAAAACGTTCCATGAATAACGTTATAGAAGTGTCAGCGTAAATGGAGGGGAGTAAAAACTTCCATGAATAACGTTTTGATATACCTGAGTGAATGGCACGAGGCAAAGGCTTTTCACAGAGCAACAACAAATGTTCGGTGGTTTTTGTGTGTACAGCCACAGTGGAGTAGGATGTCCAGTGTGTGTTGATTGTTTGATTGATTGATTGATTGGTTGCTTGATTAAATGATTGACTGAATGCTTGAACTAACTGTTGATAACATCTGAATGATTGCTTATTTCGCATATCAATATATTTGTTCAGTAATCGTTAGGTGGTCTGAATGACCGATGAATTGCTTGACTAGTTAGTGTTTGTGGTCTCCACCAGTAGGGGGCTACCATCGTGTTCTCCACCTGTAAGGGGTACCACTGTGGTCTCCACCTGTAAGGGGGTGCCATTGTGGTCTCCACCTGTAAGGGGTACCACTGTGGTCTCCACCTGTAAGGAGGTACCACTGTGGTCTCCACCTGCAAGGGGTACTACTGTGGTCTCCACCTGTAAGGGGATGCCATTGTTGTCTCCACCTGTAAGGGGTACTACTGTGGTCTCCACCTGTAAGGGGGTGCCATTGTGGTCTCCACCTGTAAGGGGTACCACTGTGGTCTCCACCTGTAAGGGGTACTACTGTGGTCTCCACCTGTAAGGGGGTGCCATTGTGGTCTCCACCTGTAAGGGGTACTACTGTGGTCTCCACCTGTAAGGGGGTGCCATTGTGGTCTCCGCCTGTATGGGGTACCACTGTGGTCTCCGCCTATAAGGGGTACCACTGTGGTCTCCACCTGTAAGGGGTACCACTGTGGTCTCCACCTGTAAGGGGTACCACTGTGGTCTCCACCTGTAAGGGGTACCACTGTGGTCTCCGCCTGTAAGGGATACCACTGTGGTCTCCACCTGTAGGGGTACCACTGTTTACTCCGCCTGTATGGGGTACTGCTGCGATCTCCGCCTGTAAGAGGTACCACTGTGGTCTCCAACTGTAGGGGCACCACTGTGGTCTTCGCCTGTAAGGGGTATCACTATGGTCTCCACCTGTAAGGGGTACACTTGGCCTACGCATGTAGGGGGTACCATTGTGATCTCCGCCTGTATGGGGTATCTCTGTGGTCTCCGCCTTTAAGGGGTACCACTGTGGTCTCTTCCTGTAAGGGGTACCACTTTGGTCTCCGCCTGTAGAGGCTACCACTGTGGTCTCCACTTGTAATAGGGTACCTCTGTGGTCTCCGCCTGTTACATGTACCAATGTGGTCACCTTTTGTAAGGGGTACCACTGTGGTTTCCACCTGTAAGGGATACCAGTGTGGTCTCCGCCTATAAGGGGTAACACCATGGTCTCCGCCTGTAAAGGGTGTCGTTGTGGTCTCCGCCTGTGTGTGGTACCACTGTGGTCTCCGCATGTAAGGGGTACAATTGTAGTCTCCGCTTGTAAGGGGTACCACTGTGGTCTCCCCCAGAAGGGTTACCATCGTGATCTCCGCCTGTATTAGGTACTGCTGCGGTCTCCGCCTGTATGGGGTACCACTGTGGTCTCCGCTTGTGAAGGCACCACTGTGGTCTCCACTTGTAAGGGGTGCCACTGTGGTCTCCACTTGTAAGGGGTGCCACTGTGGTCTCCACCTGTAGGGTTACCCTTGTGATCTCCGCCTGTATGGGGTACTACTGTGGTCTCCGCCTGTAAGAGGTACCACTATGGTCTCCGCTTGTATGGGCACCACTGTGGTCTTCGCCTGTGAGGGGTATCACTATGGTCTACGCCTATAAGGGGTACACTGTGGCCTCCGCATGTAGGGGGTACCATTGTGATCTCCGCCTCTATGGGGCACCTCTGTGGTCTCCGCCTTTAAGGGGTACCACTGTGGTCTCTGCCTGTAAGGGGTACCATTGTGGTCTCTGCCTTTAAGGGGTTTCACTGTGGTCTCCGCCTGCAAGAGGTGCTACTGTGGTCTCCGCCTGTAGGTGGTAACATTGTGGTCTCCATTTGTATGGAGTACCACTGTGGTCTCCACTTGTAGAGATACCACTATGGTCTTCGCCCTGTAAGGGGTATCACTGTGGTCTCGGCCTTTGAGGGGCGCCATCATGGTCTTCGCCTGTAAGGGGTACTACTGTGGTCTCCGCCTGTAAGGGGTACCATTATGGTGTCCGCCTATATGGGTACCACTGCGGTCTCCGCCTTTAAGGGGTATCACTGTGGTTTCCGCCTGTAAGGGTACCACTGTGATCTCCACTTTTATGGGGTACCTCCGTGGTTTCTGCTTTTAAGGGGTACCACTGTGGTCTTCGCCTGTAAGGGGTACTACTGTGGTCTCCGCCTGTAGGTGGTAACATTGTGGTCTCCGCCTGTATGGGGTACCAGTGTGGTCTCCGCTTGTAGAGATACCACTCTGGTCTTCGCCCTGTAAGGGGTATCACTATGGTATCCGCCTGTAGGGGTACCATTGCGATCGCCTGAATTGGGTACCTCTGTGGTCTCCGCCTGTCAGGGGTGCCACTGTGGTCTCCGCCTGTAGGGGTACCATTGCGATCGCCTGAATTGGGTACCTCTGTGGTCTCCGCCTGTCAGGGGTGCCACTGTGGTCTCCGCCTGTCAGGGGTGCCACTGTGGTCTCCGCCTGTCAGGGGTGCCACTGTGATCTCCGCCTGTCAGTGGTGCCACTGTGGTCTCCGCCTGTCAGGGGTGCCACTGTGATCTCCGTCTGTCAGGGGTGCCACTGTGGTCTCCGTCTGTCAGGGGTGCCACTGTGATCTCCGCCTGTCAGGGGTGCCACTGTGGTCTCCGTCTGTCAGGGGTGCCACTGTGGTCTCCGTCTGTCAGGGGTGCCACTGTGGTCTTCGTCTGTCAGGGGTGCCATTGTGGTCTCCGCCTGTCAGGGGTGTCACTGTGGTCTCCGTCTGTCAGGGGTGCCACTGTGGTCTCCGTCTGTCAGGGGTGTCACTGTGGTCTCCGTCTGTCAGGGGTGCCACTGTGGTCTTCGTCTGTCAGGGGTGCCATTGTGGTCTCCGCCTGTCAGGGGTGTCACTGTGGTCTCCGTCTGTCAGGGGTGCCACTGTGGTCTTCGTCTGTCAGGGGTGCCACTGTGGTCTTCGTCTGTCAGGGGTGCCACTGTGGTCTCTGTCTGTCAGGGGTGTCACGAGGCTGTATAATCGGTTAAGAAATAGTATATCGTTGTGGTGATTCTTCTTCCTTCAATGGAGCTCACTTTGCCCTGGTCGTGCGTGGAGGAGCGTAGCTTCACATCAGCGGGAGACACATAACAGGAGTCCTGGGAATACTTATATGTTAGAAATAATGATGAATTATGTTGAGTTGATCACATCCATTATCCACTAATCTGTTGACAACAGATTGAGCTGACTGCTCTACTACATGTGCTGGACTAATAATAAATAGATCTGGTTATTCAATTACTTGCTGACTGAGTCTGAATGGAACCATACGTACGTGTGTCCATAATACAATTTTCCATTAATATTCATAGTCATATTATTATAATAATCATTATTATTATTATCATTATCATCATTATTTTTTTTATCATTATTATTATTATTATTATTTTTATCATTATTATCATTATTATTATTATTATTATTGTTATTATTATCATTATTATTATTATTATTATTATTATTATTATTATTATTATTATTATTATTATTATTATTATTATCATTATTATCATTATTGTTATGATTATTATTGTTATTATCGTTATCAAATTTATTGTTGTTTTAGTAATTAAACTGATAGTTATTATGAACGTCATTATTGCTGTTATTACTCTCATTTATTTTCATTTTTTTGATACCAAACTGCCTTTCTCGTCTTAGTGAAGTGGAATCAGTAACAAAAGAGTAACGACCTCATTTGCATACATCCATCCTCCAGTTCTTAAGTATGATGCAGGGTAGCCAGAGCCTACCGTCCACGGTCAACCCTATAGACCACACCATGAGTCCTCACCGTTGCATCTCCCCTGGTTCATGCCACCGAGAACACCCCCACCACCCCCTCCCCCACCCCCCCCCCCCCACCCCCCCCTCCCCCCCCCCTCCCCCACCCCCACCTCACCCCACCCTTCCCTTAATACAAAATTGTCTCCATTCTTTCTATCCAGTGCACGGCTATCGTCCTCCTAAATGTCCAGGCCATAATATCGCAAAGTCTCCATCAGTTCATTCTTCCATCATCTCGGTTTCCCTCTCCCCTTGTTTCCTCGCCTTCATATTTCCTCTTATTCAGGGTTTCTTCATTCATCCTCTTCACATGCTTGAACCATGTCAACGTACCTTAGTCGGTCTTCTCAGTCAGTCCGAGCAGACCATCACGCCTGCCTCTAGCACAGTCATTCCTTATTAAACATCACTCCTCACGTCACACATCGTCCGCAGATATTTGATTTATAATTCATCAATAATCATCCTGCATTTCATATCTAAGACTCAAGATTCCTATCCATACATACATCATCTTTCAAACATACTCATCTTTATCACAACAGACTTACCTCTCCTTCTCTTCCACACGCTTCTTAGTGAACACAAAACCTGGGGCTATTTTTCCGCCCTATGATTCATTTTTATTCCATCCGCTACGCTGCCATGTCCTCTCCCAAGTATCTAAAACACTGAAACTTCTCTAGGTTGTCCTCAGATATACCTACATTCATGCCTACCTGTCTTGATTCCTTCTTAATGTACTTCATCATCTTACTTTTCTTTACGTTAGCTCTCACCTTCCTCCTTCCACACTCTCCTTGACTTAGGCACCATCATCTGGAGTTTATGCCACCAGAGTCATTATCATCTGCAAACAGCAACAAACTCATCCTGTATATCCCCTTTATACCTTCAGCATGTTATAGACTCGCCCCTCGCTCCAATATCCTTGTATCTATCTCCCTCACCATCCCGCTCAAGATCAGACGACATCACACGCCCGTAATGCAGACCTACCATCACCTGGAACCGTTCACCCTCCTTCCTGTTTACTCACACACACGCTTTACTCTCCTGGTAAAAAAAAAAATGAAAATATCTCCTCATAGTATTCAATAGCTTTCCTTCCAGGCTATATATTCCTACACCTTTCACAAAGCATCTCTGTCAGTTCTATCATATGATCCCTACAGATCCATAATTTCCATGTATAAATCCTTTTCTCGCTGTAAGTATTTCGCACAGAAATGCTTCACAACGAATATCTGGTCCTCACATTCTCTACCACTTCTAATGGTGCATTGCTCATCCGGAGACATTTGCTCTGTGCACGCCACAACCCTCTCAATCACAACTTTCTCATACACTTTACCATGTATGTTTTGATACTGCATTTATACATGTGTAGTTCAAACATTCATTTGTCTCCCTATCTCTTGTACAAGATCACTCTGCGTGTATTTCACAAGTCCTCTTGCACCTTACTTTGGGCCACATCAGCATCAAACACCCTGATGTACCACTGAACATCATTAACCACTTCTCCTGAGCAACTCATCTGCAATCCCAGTGTCATGTACTGCATTTCCTCACTTCATCTTACGAGAGGGTTTCATTCTTTTCACCACGACTCATACTCAGCGAGCCCCCTCATCCCTCCTGATCATCTAACACGTTAACACGTCCTTGATATCACTCACTCCATCTCCTCCTCGCATCACTGGCTGTTGCCGCGTCCCTACATGCTCTCCTTGCTGTCGGTCGCCCCGTCTTTCTCCTTGTTCTCCTCACGCTATTATCTCCTTCCATAACATTTTCTCATCCTGCACGAAGATCATCGATGATTTCTCCCATCATCTTATTTACATGTATCTCGTTGTCAACTCTCATATCTTTCTCTTGACCTGCTTTTGTCCTCTTTTGGTTAAACTTGGACCTGGTTCACTATTTTCCTCTACTCTATATCCCTATCTTCATGACACCCTCATCCTCAGTAAGCTAGGTTCAAGGTCAGCCGAACCCTCATCTTCATTTATGAGGTCACTAAAACCTCGTTGCCGCTGACCATTACAGGTAGGGTCTAAGGATAAATTTTCCACAGACAGAGAGACACACACAGTCTCATTATCAAAATATACATATAATTATCATTATTATTATCATGATCATTATCATTATCATTATTATTATCATCATCATTATTATTATCATTATTATTATCTTATCCCTGGGGATAGAGGAGAAAGAATACTTCCCACGCATTCCCTGCGTGTCATAAAAGGCGACTAAAAGGATAGAAACCCTCCCCTCCTTGTATTTTAACTTTCTAAAAACGGAAACAAAAGAAGGAGTCACGCGGGGAGTGCTCATCCTCCTCCAAGGCTCAGATTGGGGTGTCTAAATGTGTGTGGATGTAACCAAGATGAGAAAAAAGGAGAGATAGGTAGTATGTTTGAGGAAAGAAACCTTGATGTTTTGGCTCTGAGTGAAACGAAGCTCGAGGGTAAAGGGAAAGAGTGGTTTGGGAATGTTTTGGGAGTAAAGTCAGGTGTTGGTGAGAGGGCAAGAGCAAAGGAAGGAGTAACACTACTCCTGAAAGAGGAGTTTTGGGAGTATGTGATAGAGCGTAAGAAAGTAAACTTTAGATTGATATGGGTAAAGCTAAAAATGGATGGAGAGAGATGGATGAATATTGGTGGCTTTGCACCTTGGCATGAAAAAAATGATCATAAGAGGCAAATGTTTTGGGAGCAGCTGAGTGAGTGTGTTAGCAGTTTTGATGCACGAGACCGGGTTATAGTGATGGGTAACTTGAATACAAATGTGAGTAATGTGGCAGTTGAGGGAATAATTGGTGTACATGGAGTGTTCAGTGCTGTAAATGGAAACGGTGAGGAGCTTGTAGATTTGTGTGCCGAAAAAGGACTGGTGATTGGGAATACCTAGTTTAAAAAGCGAGATATACATAAGTATACGTATGTAAGCAGGAGAGATGGCCAGAGAGCGTTATTGGATTACATGTTAATTGATATGCACGTGAAAGAGAGACTTTTGGATGTTAATATGCTGAGAGGTGCAACTGGAGGGATGTCTGACCATTATCTTGTGGAGGCTAAGCTGAAGTTTTGTAGAGGTTTTTAGAAAAGAAGAGAGAATGTTGGGGTGAAGAGAGTGGTGAGAGTAAGTGAGCTTGGGAAGGAGACTTGTGTGAGGAATTACCAGGAGAGACTGAGCGTAGAATGGAAAAAGGTGAGAGCAAATGACGCACGGGGAGTTGGGGAGGAATGGGATGTATTTGGGGAAGCAGTGATGGCTTACGCAAAAGATACTTGTGGCATGAGAAGCGTGGGAGGTATGCAGATTAGGGGTAGTGAGTGGTGGGATGAAGAAGTAGGATTCTTAGAGAAAGAGAAGAGAGAGGCATTCGGACGATTTTTGCAGGAAAGTAGTGTAAATGAGTGGGAGATGTATAAAAGAAAGAAGCAGGAGGTCAAGAGAAACCTGCAAGAGGTGAAAAAGAGGGCAAATTAGAGTTGGGGTGAGAGGGTATCATTAAATTTAGGGAGAATAAAAAGATGTTTTGGAAGGAGGTAAATAAAGTGCGTAAGACAAGAGAACAAATGGGAACATCGGTGAAGGGGGCTAACCGGGAGGTAATAACAAGAAGTGGTGATGGGAGAAGGAGATGGAGTGAGTATTTTGAAGGTTTGTTGAATATGTTAGATGATAGAGTGGCAGATATAGGATGTTTTGGTCGAGGTGGTGAGCGAAGTGAAAGGGTCACGGAGAATGATTTGGTAAACATAGCAGAGGTAGTGAAAGCTTTGCAGAAGATGAAAGCCGGCAAGGCGGCAGGTTTGGATGGCATTGCAATGGAGTTTATCAAAAAGGGGGGTGACTATGTTGTTGATTGGTTGTTGAGGATATTCAATGTTTATATGTCTCATGGCAAAATGCCTGAGGATTGGCGGAATGCATGCATAGTGCCATTGTACTAAGGCAAAGGTGATAAACGTGAGTGTTCAAATTACAGAGGTACAAGTTTGTTGAGCATTCCTGGGAAATTATATGGGAGTGTATTGCTTGAGAGGGTAAAGGCATGTACAGATCATCAGCTTGAGGAAGAGCAATGTGGTTTCAGAAGTGGTAGAGGATGTGTGGACCAGGTGTTTTCTTTGAAGAATGTATGTGAGAAATACTTAGAAAAACAAATGGATTTGTATGCAGCATTTATGGATCTAGAAAAGGCATATGATAGAGTTGATAGAGATGGTCTCTGGTACGAGTATATGGTGTGGGAGGCAAGTTGCTAGAAGCAGTGAAAAGTTTTTATAGAAAATTTAAGTCATGTGTACCAGTACGAAGAGAGGAAAGTGATTGGTTAGGGAGGTGAATGTAAGACTTTTGGATAGAGGGGCAAGTATGCAGTCTGTTCTGGATGAGAGAGCTTGGGAAGTGAGACAGTTGTTGCTCGCTGATGATAAGGCGCTAGTGGATGATTCGGGCGAGAGACTGTAGAAGCTGGTGACTGAGTTTAGTAAAGTGTGTGAAAGTAGAAAGCTGAGAGTAAATGTGAATAAGATCATGGTTACTAGGTACAGTAGGGTTGAGGGACGAATCAATTGGGAGGTAAGTTTGAATGGGGAAAAACTGGAGGAATTAAAGTGTTTTAGATATCTGGGAGTGGATTTGGCAGCGGATGGAACTATGGAAGCGGAAGTGAGTCACAGGGTGGGGGAGGGGGCGAAAGTTCTGGGAGCGTTGAAAAATGTGTGGAAGTCGAGAACATTACCTCAGAAAGCAAAAATGGGTATGTTTCAAGGAATAGTGGTTCCAACAACGATATAAGGTTTCGAGGCGTAGGCTATAGGTAGGGTTGTGAGAAGGAGGGTGGATGTGTTGGAAATAAGATGTCTGAGGACAATATGTGGTGTGATGTGGTTTGATTGAGTAAATAATGAAAGGGTAAGAGAGATGTATGATAATAAATAGGGTGTGGTTGAAAGAGCAGAAGAGGGTGTATTGAAATGGTTTGGTCACACGGAGAGAATGAGTGAGGAAAGATTGACAAAGAGGATATATTTGTCAGAGGTGGAGGGAAAGAGGAGAAGTGGGAGACCAAATTAGAGGTGGATGGATGGAGTGAAAAAGATTTCGAGTGATTGGGGTCTGAACATGCAGGAGGGTGAAAGTTATGTAATGAATAGAGTGAATTGGAACGATGTGGTATACCGGGGTCGACTTGCTGTCAATGGATTGAACCAGAGCATGTGAAGCGCTTTGGAAAGTTTTGTGGAGCCTGGATATGGAAAGGCAGCTGTGGTTTCGGTGCATTATATATGACAGCTAGAGACTGAGTGTGAACGAATGTGGCCTTTGTTGTCTTTTTCCTAGTGCTACCTCGCGCGCGTGCAGGGGAGGGGGTTGTCATTTCACTTGCGGCGGGATGGCGATGAGAATGAATTCAGGCAGCAAGTATGAATTGTGTACATGTGTATATGTGCATATATCTGTAAATATATATATATATATATATATATATATATATATATATATATATATATATATATATATATATATATATATATATATATATATATATATATATATATATATATATATTTTATATATATATATATTTTATATATATATATATATATATATATATATATATATATATATATATATATATATATATATATATATATATATATATATATATATATATATATATATATATATATATATATATATATATATATATATATATATATATATATATTTTATTTACTTATTTATTTATTTTGCTTTGTCGCTGTCTCCCGCATTTGCGAGGTAGCGCAAGGAAACAGAAGAAAGAAATGGCCCAACCCACCCCCATACACATGTATATACACACACGTCCACACACGCAGACATACACACCAATAAATCTCAATGTACACATATATATACACACACAGACACATACATATATGCCCATGCACACAATTCACACTGCCTGCCTTTATTCATTCCCATAGCCACCTCGCCACACATGGAATACCATCCCCCTCCCCACTCATGTGTGCGAGGTAGCGCTAGGAAAAGATAACAAAGGCCTAATTAGTTCACACTCAGCCTCCAGCTGTCATGCAATAATGCCCGAAACCACAGCTCCCTTTCCACATCCAGGCCCCATACAACTTTCCATTTTTTACCCCAGACGCTTCACATGCCCTGATTCAATCCACTGACAGCACGTCAACGCCGGTATACCACATCGATCCAAATCACTCTATTAATTGCCCGCCATTCACCCTCCTGCATGTTCAGGACCCGATCACTCAAAATCTTTTTCACTCCATCTTTCCACCTCCAATTTGGTCTCCCACTTCTCCCCGTTCCCTCCACCTCCGACACATATATCCTCTTGGTCAATCTTTCCTCACTCATTCTCTCCATGTGCCCAAACTATTTCAAAACACCCTCTTCTGCTCTCTCAACCACGCTCTTTTTGTTTCCACACATCTCTCTTACCCTTACATTACTTACTCGATCAAACAACCTCACACCACACATTGTCCTCAAACATCTCATTTCCAGCACATCCACCCCCCTGCGCACAATTCTATCCATAGCCCACGCCTCGCAACCATACAACATTGTTGGAACCACTATTCCTTCAAACATACCCATTTTTGCTTTCCGAGATAACGTTCTCGACTTCCACACATTCTTCAAGGCTCCCAGAATTTTCGCCCCCTCCCCCAAGCTATGATTCACTTCCGATTCCATGGTTCCATCCGCTGCCAGATCCACTCCCAGATATCTAAAACACTTTACTTCCTCCAGTTTTTCTCAATTCAAACTTACCTCCCAATTGACATGACCCTCAACCCTACTGTACCTAATAACCTTGCTCTTATTCACATTTACTCTTAACTTTCTTCTTTCACACACTTTACCAAACTCAGTCACCAGCTTCTGCAGTTTCTCACATGAATCAGCCACCAGCGCTGTATCATCAGCGAACAACAACTGACTCACTTCCCAAGCTCTCTCATCCACAACAGACTTCATACTTGCCCCTCTTTCCAAAACTCTTGCATTCACCTCCCTAACAACCCCATCTATAAACAAATTAAACAACCATGGAGACATCACACATATATATACATATATATATATATATATATATATATATATATATATATATATATATATATATATATCTTTCAAACTATTCGCCATTTCCCGCGCTAGCGAGGTAGCGTCAAGAACAATGGACCGGGCCCTTGAGGGAACATCCCCACCCGTCCCCCCTCTCCGTTCCTTCTTTTGGAAAATTAAAAAAAAAAATGATGAGCGGGGAGGATTTCCATGTTCTCCCTAAAGTGTTCTGGAAGGAGGTAAATAAAGTGCGTAAGACAAGGGAGCAAATGGGAACTTCAGCGAAGGGAGCTAATGGGGAGGTGATAACAAGTTGTGGTGATATGAGGAGATGGAGTGAGTATTTTGAAGGTTTGTTGAATGTGTTTGATGGTAGAGTGGCAGATATAGTGTGTTTTGGTCGAGGTGGTGTGCAAAGTGAGAGGGTTAGGGAAAATGATTTGGTAAACAGAGAAGAGGTAGTAAAAGCTTTGCGGAAGATGAAAGCCGGCAAGGCAGCAGGTTTGGATGGTATTGCAGTGGAATTTATTAAAAAAGGGGGTGACTGTATTATTGACTGGTTGATATGGTTATTTAATGTATGTATGACTCATGGTAGGTGCCTGAGGATTGGCGGAATGCGTGCATTTTGCCATTGTACAAAGGCAAAGGGGATAAGAGTGAGTGCTCAAATTACAGAGGTATAAGTTTGTTGAGTATTCCAGGTAAATTATATGGGAGGGTATTGATTGAGAGGGTGAAGGCATGTACAGAGCATCAGATTGGGGAAGAGCAGTGTGGTTTCAGAAGTGGTAGAGGATGTGTGGATCAGGTGTTTGCTTTGAAGAATGTATGTGAGAAATACTTAGAAAAGCAAATGGATTTGTATGTAGCATTTATGGATCTGGAGAAGGCATATGATAGAGTTGATAGAGATGCTCTGTTGAAGGTGTTAAGAATCTATGGTGTGGGAGGCAAGTTGCTAGAAGCAGTGAAAAGTTTTTATCGAGGATGTAAGGCATGTGTACGTGTAGGAAGAGAGGAAAGTGATTGGTTCTCAGAGAATGTAGGTTTGCGGCAGGGGTGTGTGATGTCTCCATGGTTGTTTAATTTGTTTATGGATGGGGTTGTTAGGGAGGTGAATGCAAGAGTTTTTGAGAGAGGGGCAAGTATGAAGTCTGTTGGGGATGAGAGAGCTTGGGAAGTGAGTCAGTTGTAGTTCGCTGATGATAGAGCGCTGGTGGCTGATTCATGTGAGAAACTGCAGAAGCTGGTGACTGAGTTTGGTAAAGTGTTTGAAAGAAGAAAGTTAAGAGTAAATGTGAATAAGAGCAAGGTTATTAGGTACAGTAGAGTTGAGGGTCAAGTCAATTGGGAGGTAAGTTTGAATGGAGAAAAAATGGAGGAAGTAAAGTGTTTTAGATATCTGGGAGTGGATCTGGCAGCGGATGGAACCATGGAAGCGGAAGTGAATCATAGGGTGGGGGAGGGGGCGAGAATTCTGGGAGCCTTGAAGAATGTGTGGAAGTCGAGAACATTATCTCGGAAAGCAAAAATGGGTATGTTTGAAGGAATAGTGGTTCCAACAAAGTTGTATGGCTGCGAGGCGTGGGCTATGGATAGAGTTGTGCGCAGGAGGATGGATGTGCTGGAAATGAGATGTTTGAGGACAATATGTGGTGTGAGGTGGTTTGATCGAGTAAGTAACATAAGGGTAAGAGAGATGTGTGGAAATAAAAAAGCGTGGTTGAGAGAGCAGAAGAGGGTGTTTTGAAATGGTTTGGGCACATGTAGAGAATGAGTGAAGAAAGATTGACCAAGAGGATATATGTGTCGGAGGTGGAGGGAACGAGGAGAAGTGGGAGACCAAATTGGAGGTGGAAAGATGGAGTGAAAAAGATTTTTTGTTGTCGGGGCCTGAACATGCAGGAGGGTGAAAGGAGGGCAAGGAATAGAGTGAATTGGATCGATGTGGTATACCGGGGTTGACGTGCTGTCAGTGGGTTGAATCAGGGCATGTGAAGCGTCTGGGGTAAACCATGGAAAGCTGTGTAGGTATGTATATTTGGGTGTGTGGACGTATGTATATACATGTGTATGGGGGTGCGTTGGGCCATTTCTTTCGTCTGTTTCCTTGCGCTACCTCGCAAACGCGGGAGACAGCGGCAAAAAAAAAAAATAAAAAGAAATATATATATATATATATATATATATATATATATATATATATATATATATATATATATATATATATATATATATATATATATATATATACTTGTGTATGTGGGCTTGTTGGTTCATTCTTCCGTCTGTTTACTTGAGCTACCTCGCTGATGCGGGAGACTGCGACACAGTATAATAAATGAATGATAAATAAATTATCCTCATTATTTTCATTATTATTATTGTCATTATTATTATTGCTGCGATTATCATATTATCATCATTATTATCATTAATATCATTATCATTATCATTATTATTATCATTATCATTATCATTATTACTATTACCATTATTATTAGTATTATCATTGTTATTATTATCATTATTGTTATTATTATTGTTATCTTTATTATAAATAATATTACTATTATCAATATTATTTCTATCATTATTTTTATTATAATTATCATTAATATTGTTATCAATAACATTGTTATTATCATTCCCATTATCCTTATTTGTTACTATCTTTACATTATTATTGTTATTATCATAATTATGTGGTTTTACATATTCCTTTACCTTGGGGATGAATATGACATACCTTATGGTTTTTCCTCACATTCTATGTTTAAAAGACTATCATTACGCTCCATTCGTCTTTTCGTATTCAGATCGAGCTGAGACATTAACACCAATGACGAACCTGGGTACAACACACCATGATGTCATACATTTTCCTTGGATTTAATGTGAACATCGTAGTTTTACGTAACTGAAGAACAAACATCATCAATCTCAATTTCAGTCGTAAAAAAAAATCTCACTTTTGGGGCATGATAACGATCACTTGACTGGGAGACTCGAGTGAGTGATGGCAAGTTTTGTTGCCTTTTAGCTGATGATCTTCTCAAAATGGATATGATACAGAGGTTTTCATTTAGATTTTGCTGAATCTTTTCGTCAGGTTTCTATTATGTGAGGCTCAAACTGAATCACATATCTGACAAGGCTTTGGTTTGATTAAGAATGCAGACGGCATAGTTACTGTAAAATGATACACTTTATTGAGATTCTCTTCCCAAAAGAAAACATAAGAGCCATATATATATATATATATATATATATATATATATATATATATATATATATATATATATATATATATATATATATATATATATATATATATATATATATATATATAAATATATATTTATTCATTTTGCTTTGTCGCTGTCTCCCGCGTTAGCGAGGTAGCGCAAGGAAACAGACGAAAGAATGGCCCAACCCACCCACATACACATGTATATACATACACGTCTACACACGCAAATATACGTACCTATACATCTCAATGTATACATATATATACACACACAGACATATACATATATACACATGTACATAATTCATACTGTCTGCCTTTATCTATTCCCATCGCCACCTCGCCGCACATATATATATATATATATATATATATATATATATATATATATATATATATATATATATATATATATATATATATATATATATATATATTTTTTTTTTTTTTTTTTTTTTTTTATACTTTGTCGCTGTCTCCCGCGTTTGCGAGGTAGCGCAAGGAAACAGACGAAAGAAATGGCCCAACCCCCCCCCCCCCATACACATGTACATACACTCGTCCACACACGCAAATATACATACCTACACAGCTTTCCATGGTTTACCCCAGACGCTTCACATGCCTTGCTTCAATCCACTGACATCACGTCAACCCCTGTATACCACATGACTCCAATTCACTCTATTTCTTGCCCTCCTTTCACCCTCCTGCATGTTCAGGCCCCGATCACACAAAATCTTTTTCACTCCATCTTTCCACCTCCAATTTGGTCTCCCTCTTCTCCTCGTTCCCTCCACCTCCGACACATATATCCTCTTGGTCAATCTCTCCTCACTCATTCTCTCCATGTGCCCAAACCATTTCAAAACACCCTCTTCTGCTCTCTCAACCACGCTCTTTTTATTTCCACACATCTCTCTCACCCTTACGTTACTTACTCGATCAAACCACCTCACACCACACATTGTCCTCAAACATCTCATTTCCAGCACATCCATCCTCCTGCGCACATCTCTATCCATAGCCCACGCCTCGCAACCATACAACATTGTTGGAACCACTATTCCCTCAAACATACCCATTTTTGCTTTCCGAGATAATGTTCTCGACTTCCATACATTTTTCAAGGCTCCCAAAATTTTCGCCCCCTCCCCCACCCTATGATCCACTTCCGCTTCCATGGTTCCATCCGCTGACAGATCCACTCCCAGATATCTAAAACACTTCACTTCCTCCAGTTTTTCTCCATTCAAACTCACCTCCCAATTGACTTGACCCTCACCCCTACTGTACCTAATAACCTTGCTCTTATTCACATTTACTCTCAACTTTCTTCTTCCACACACTTTACCAAACTCAGTCACCAGCTTCTGCAGTTTCTCACATGAATCAGCCACCAGCGCTGTATCATCAGCGAACAACAACTGACTCACTTCCCAAGCTCTCTCATCCCCAACAGACTTCATACTTGCCCCTCTTTCCAGGACTCTTGCATTTACCTCCCTTACAACCCCATCCATAAACAAATTAAACAACCATGGAGACATCACACATCCCTGCCGCAAACCTACATTCACTGAGAACCAATCACTTTCCTCTCTTCCTACACGTACACATGCCTTACATCCTCGATAAAAACTTTTCACTGCTTCTAACAACTTTCCTCCCACACCATATATTCTTAATACCTTCCACAGAGCATCTCTATCAACTCTATCATATGCCTTCTCCAGATCCATAAATGCTACATACAAATCCATTTGCTTTTCTAAGTATTTCTCACATACATTCTTCAAAGCAAACACCTGATCCACACATCCTCTACCACTTCTGAAACCGCACTGCTCTTCCCCAATCTGATGCTCTGTACATGCCTTCACCCTCTCAATCAATACCCTCCCATATAATTTACCAGGAATACTCAACAAACTTATACCTCTGTAATTTGAGCACTCACTCTTATCCCCTTTGCCTTTGTACAATGGCACTATGCACGCATTCCGCCAATCCTCAGGCACCTCACCATGAGTCATACATACATTAAATAACCTTACCAACCAGTCAACAATACAGTCACCCCCTTTTTTAATAAATTCCACTGCAATACCATCCAAACCTGCTGCCTTGCCGGCTTTCATCTTCCGCAAAGCTTTTACTACCTCTTCTCTGTTTACCAAATCATTTTCCCTAACCCTCTCACTTTGCACACCACCTCGACCAAAACACCCTATATCTGCCACTCTGTCATCAGACACATTCAACAAACCTTCAAAATACTCATTCCATCTCCTTCTCACATCACCGCTACTTGTTATCACCTCCCCATTTACGCCCTTCACTGAAGTTCCCATTTGCTCCCTTGTCTTACGCACCCTATTTACCTCCTTCCAGAACATCTTTTTATTCTCCCTAAAATTTACTGATAGTCTCTCACCCCAACTCTCATTTGCCCTTTTTTTCACCTCTTGCACCTTTCTCTTGACCTCCTGTCTCTTTCTTTTATACATCTCCCACTCAATTGCATTTTTTCCCTGCAAAAATCGTCCAAATGCCTCTCTCTTCTCTTTCACTAATACTCTTACTTCTTCATCCCACCACTCACTACCCTTTCTAAACAGCCCACCTCCCACTCTTCTCATGCCACAAGCATCTTTTGCGCAATCCATCACTGATTCCCTAAATACATCCCACTCCTCCCCCACTCCCCTTACTTCCATTGTTCTCACCTTTTTCCATTCTGTACACAGTCTCTCCTGGTACTTCCCCACACAGGTCTCCTTCCCAAGCTCACTTACTCTCACCACCTTCTTCACCCCAACATTCACTCCTCTTTTCTGAAAACCCATACTAATCTTCACCTTAGCCTCCACAAGATAATGATCAGACATCCCTCCAGTAGCACCTCTCAGCACATTAACATCCAAAAGTCTCTCTTTCGCACGCCTGTCAATTAACACGTAATCCAATAACGCTCTCTGGCCATCTCTCCTACTTACATAAGTATACTTATGTATATCTCGCTTTTTAAACCAGGTATTCCCAATCATCAGTCCTTTTTCAGCACATAAATCTACAAGCTCTTCACCATTTCCATTTACAACACTGAACACCCCATGCATACCAATTATTCCCTCAACTGCCACATTACTCACCTTTGCATTCAAATCACCCATCACTATAACCCGGTCTCGTGCATCAAAACCGCTAACACACTCATTTAGCTGCTCCCAAAACACTTGCCTCTCATGAACTTTCTTCTCATGCCCAGGTGCATATGCACTAATAATCACCCACCTCTCTCCATCAACTTTCAATTTTACCCATATTAATCGAGAATTTACTTTCTTACATTCTATCACATACTCCCACAACTCCTGTTTCAGGAGTATTGCTACTCCTTCCCTTGCTCTTGTCCTCTCACTAACCCCTGACTTCACTCCCCAGACATTTCCAAACCACTCTTCCCCTTTACCCTTGAGCTTCGTTTCACTCAGAGCCAAAACATCCAGGTTCCTTTCCTCAAACATACTACCTATCTCTCCTTTTTTCACATCTTGGTTACATCCACACACATTTAGGCACCCCACTCTGAGCCTTCGAGGAGGATGATCACTCCCCGCGTGACTCCTTCTTCTGTTTCCCATTTTAGAAAGTTAATACAAGGAGGGGAGGATTTCCGGCCCCCCGCTCCCGTCCCCTCTAGTCGCTTTGTACGACACGCGAGGAATACGTGGGAAGTATTCTTTCACCCCTATCCCCAGGGATAATATACATATATATATACATATACACACACACACACACACACACACACACGCACACACACACACACACACACACACACACATATATATACATATGAAAAATGTAAGAAACAATTTAGAAAACAAACTTTTAGCTTGAAATGAATGAAAAAAAAAAAAAGAATGTCACATAATGGTTCAACCTCTGGCTATGGAAAGGAAATGTACAATTTATTCACACAAACGTCAATAGCAGTTCTCATCAATTTCACCACTGTGTCAATAAGCTTCAATGTCTAAGCTACATTTTTCTCCAACTTCACTATTTTCTTTTCAAAAACACCATGCATGAAAACTATCACTCCATTAACACAACTATAAACATTTACTTCCCCTTTAAAAGTTCTGGGGAAGTCTGTCTCGATACACTGCGGCGAGTCGGCGCGACGCTGACACAATCACTGTCACAATATCACTTCTGCCTCCTCAAGTCAATCTCTCAGCAGTAGCCGAGTTGTTGTCTTTTCCTAGCGCAGTCGTCCTTGTGAGGCCCTTGTTACGTGGTAGGCCCACGTCAGGCCAGGGGAACAGATCTCACCAGAGCTGTGATGAATGAACCGTCACACACAGAACTTCTTGGGGAAACTTCCGGAAAATATTGGGGGAAGACATAACAGTTGTCGATGTGGCCGTCATAATGAAACGCCCTCACTCGTCTTCGAAATACTCTCCTGCAGTGATGGACTCTGTCTTAAGAGAATGTCTCGAGGTGGCAGACAGCGTGGGAGACACTCCTGTTATCCTGTCTTTATCTGTCGTCTTATCTTATCTGTTGGACTGTTTCGTCTGCCTTGCCTCTTACGCTTTCCTCCTTTCTCTGATCTGTCTCCTGGTTAAGTCACCTTGCTTTCTGCCTCACGCATGTGTTGAAATACCCTTCACATATATATATATATATATATATATATATATTCCTATGAGTCCACTGGGAAAAAAGAAACACGATAAGTTCCCAAGTGCACTTTCGTGTAACAATCACATCATCAGGGAGGCACAAGAGAGAAATATAACTGTCAGTTGATATACAACGAAAAGACATAGCTAGGACGCCATTAGGTAAACATTTGATTGTTAAGACAGACAACGAGCGCATCATAAACTTATTATGTGGACAAGAAGGTGAATTGTTTACAAATTTTATCAACAATAAGTTATCCAATTTGTATAAACCTTCATTAATATTATGGTTACAATTCTTTGTATTAGAATACAAGAAAATTCAATGATATTTATCGTGGTACTGGAGTTAATCTCACAGTCTTATCTCTGATCACCAGTATGGCTTCCGTAAGACAAGATCCACTGGTGACATTCTTTACTATCTTACTAATGTCTGGTCATCAACCATGAAAAATGTGGGGGGTTATGCGTCAATAAAATGATCGTAGTTTTAACGTGACTAAGCAAGGCATTTGATTCTTGTCCCGTTCTTATACTATATTTATGTTGCTTAAGTCTGACAGAAAGATCCTTACCAGTCTGACCAACATAAAACTTAACACCATTTTATACGACGGTACGACCCTTAAGCATCATAACGACCACAGAGCACGACGGTACGACCCTTGAGCGTCATAACGACCCATGAACACAATGGTACGAGCGTCATGATAGCACCTCCCTCAACTGCAACTCATTCTAAGCTTTGGTATTAGCGCCAAAACAAAGTTGACTGGAAGAACTTACGTATTTTTGTTCCTATTTCCTTGAGTGAATCACTTTATCTTATGTGGTAAAGCTTCTGTCTTCGCTCAACGTATAGCAGAGATTATTCTAGAGGGAATGGAAGCATTTATCCCCTCTTCCTCTAAGACGACTCATTCATCCAATCCTTGGTTCAACCATTCCTGTTCTGAGGCCATTCAGACAAGGGATCAAGCATATCGGACTTGGAAAAACTCACCTTCCTCCGACTCCCATTCAGCCTTTATCACAGCTCGTAATCAATGCAAGCACGTTATCCGTGAGGCAAAGCATTCCTTTATTCAAAGAATGTGGGATAACATCTCGTCATCCACCTATGTCACTCTACCATTTGTTCACTTTTCCGTTCTGACGGTACAATAGCTGTCTCTTCCGTTGCCATAGCAACTCTCTTTGGTTTTCGTAAATCCTTTTGAATGACTTTAACGTTCCTCTATTCTCTGATGCTTCTCTACCTAATCCTATGCCCCTCCCCGTAATGTCTTTTCGGACTGGTCGAAAAACGCTTCTCTCTCTGGGCACAAGGAAGGCTTATGGTCCTGATGGAATCCATCTCCGTGTACTAAAGGGTTTGCCTCTGAACTTGCACGTGTACTTGCTCGTCTTTTCTGTTTCTGTTCTAAAACGAATTTTTCCTTCTTGGAAACATGCGTTGATCCTTTCCTTAAGAAGTGTGACCGCTCTTACCCCTCTGACTTTCGTCTTGTTGCTTTGACATCTACCGTTTCCAAAGTCTTTGAATCCCTCCTCAACTCCAATATCATGAGACACCTTGAATCTCAGTCTTATCTCTGATCACCAGTATGGCTTCCGTAAGGCAAGATCCAATGGTGACATTCTTTACTATCTTACTAATGTCTGGTCATCATCCATGAAAAATGTTGGGGAGTTATGCGTAATTGCCCTTGACATGTCTAAAGCTTTTGACAGGGTGTGGCAGTGTGGCATCTGGGTCTCATCTCTATGCTCCCCTCTTTTGACTTTCTTCCCTCACTTTGCTCCTTCATATCTACCCTCCTCTCCGGCCGATCCATCTTTGTGGTTACCGATGGATCAGCCTCCCCCCCTTTCTCCATCGACATCAGTGTCTCTCAAGCTTCTGTTCTGTCCATTACACTTGTTTTCTCCCTTTTATGAAA
>NC_092227.1:36751009-36753509 GCF_036320965.1 Panulirus ornatus | reverse complement strand
AAGTCACTTGTTTCAAGAAGGTTTCGGAGGAAAGGAAGTTTTCCAGTGCAACACGGATGCTCAAAAAAGATAACAAATCACTGACGGAAATTATCGTCCAGTTAGCTTAACGTCTCTAGTTGGAAAACTGTTCGGAAACAACCGATAGACCCCGTTGCTCACCATAGTGAGACGAAGGGTATTCGAGTACTTAGTATTTCGAATAGTTGTTTCCTATAATACAGTCCCTTAGCCTAGCGGTTAGCATGCCTGCCTCTTGCACAAGGGGTCCCAGGTTCGATCCTGGCTGATGGAGCTTTGTATGTTCTATGAAGGTGCGCGTTCATATACACTTTATTCGTATTCATATAACTCATATAATTCATATAATTCATATAATTCTTAATCCCCTATCCCAGGGATAATATATATATATATATATATATATATATATATATATATATATATATATATATATATATATATATATATATATATATATATATATATATTATCCCTGGGGATAGGGGATTAACAATACTTCCCAAGTATTCCCTGAGTGTCGTAGAAGGCGACTAAAAGGGGAGGGAGCAGGGGGCTGGAAATCCTCCCCTCTCGTTTTTTTTCTTTTATTTTTAATTTTCCAAAAGAAGGAACAGAGGGGGCCAGGTGAGGTTATTCCAAAAAAGGCCCAGTCCTCTGTTCTTAGCGCTACCTCGCTAACGCGGGAAATGGCGAATAGTTAAACATATATATATATATATATATATATATATATATATATATATATATATATATATATATATATATATAGACTTTGTCGCTGTCTCCAGTGTTAGCGAG
Organism: Panulirus ornatus; assembly: GCF_036320965.1. Taxonomy (NCBI): domain Eukaryota; kingdom Metazoa; phylum Arthropoda; class Malacostraca; order Decapoda; family Palinuridae; genus Panulirus; species Panulirus ornatus. The sequence continues at coordinate 36,752,687 of NC_092227.1, read as the reverse complement.
GTGGTGCAAGGAAGCAGACGAAAGAATGGCCCAACCCACCCACATACACATGTATATACATAGACGTTCACACACGCACATATACATTTCAACGTATACATATATATTGATACACAGACATACATTTCAACGTATACAAATATATACATACACAGAAATATACATATATGCACATGCACATAATTCATACTTGCTGCCTTTATTTATTCCCATCGCCACCTCGCTACAAATGAATGACAATCCCCTCCCCCGCACTCGTTCGAGGCAGAGCTAGGAAAAGACAACAAAGACCACATTCGTTCACGCTCAGTCTCTAGCTGTCATGTGTAATGCACCGAAACCACAGCTCCCTTTCCACATCCAGGCCACATAAAACTTTCCGTGGTTTACGCCAGACGCTTGACATGCCCTGGTTTAATCCATTGACAGCTCGTCGACCCCGGTATACGATATCGTTCCAAAGCACTCTATTCCTTGCACGCTTTTCATCCTCCTGCATGTTCAGCCACCGATCAATCAAAATCTTTTTCACTCCATCCTTCCACCTCCAATTTGGTGTCCCACTTCTCCTCGTTCCCTCCACCTTTGACACATATATCCTCTTGGTCAATCTTTCCTCACTCATTCTCTCCATGTGACCAAACCATTTCGATACACCCTCTTCTGCTTTCTCAACCACATTGTTTTTATTTCCACACATCTCTCTCTTACCCTTTCATTACTTACTCGATCGAACCACCTCACACAACATATTGTCCTCAAAACATCTCATTTCCAACAAATCCACCCTCCTCCGCACAACCCTTTCTATAGCCCACGCCTCGCAAAAATATATCATTGTTCGAACCGCTACTCCTTCAAACATACCCATTTTTGCTTTCCGAGATAATGTTCTCGCCTTACACACAATCCTCAAAGCTCCCAGAACATTCGCCCCTTCCCCCACCCTATGACTCACTTCCGCTTCCATGGTTCCATCCGCTACCAAATCCACTTCCAGAAATCTAAAACACTTCACTTCCTCCAGTTTTTCTATATTCAAACTTACCTCCCAATTGATTTGTCCCTCTACCCTACTGTACCTAATAACCTTGCTCTTATCCATATTTACTCTCAGCTTTCTTCTTTCACACACTTTGCCAGACTCAGTCACCAGCTTCTGCAGTTTCTCACCCGAATCAGCCACAAGCGCTGTATCATCAGCGAACAACAATTGACTCACTTCCCAAGCTCTCTCATCCACAACAGACTGCATACTTGCCCCTCTCTCCAAAACTCTTGCATTCGCCTCCCTAACGACCTCATCCATAAACAAATTAAACAACCATGGAGACATCAAGCACCCACGTCGCAGACCTACATTTACTGAGAACCAATCACTTTCTTCTCTTCCTACTCGTACACATGCCTTACATCTTCGATAAAGGTTTTCACTGCTTCCAGTAACTTTCCTTCCTTACCATATACTCTTAGTATCTTTCACAGAGCATCTCTATCATCTCTATCATATGCCTTCTCCAGATCCATAAATGCTACATACAAATCCATTTGTTTTTCTAAGTATTCCGAACATACATTCTTCAAAGCAAACACCTGATCCACACATCCTTTACCACTTCTGAAACCGCATTGCTCTTCCCCATTCTGATGCTCTTTGAATGCCTTCACCCTCTCAATC
>NC_092227.1:36743509-36746009 GCF_036320965.1 Panulirus ornatus | reverse complement strand
CGAACAACAACTGACTCACTTCCCAAGCTCTCTCGTCCCCAACAGACTTCATACTTGCCCCTCTTTCCAAAACTCTTGCATTTACCTCCCTAACAACCCCATCCATAAACAAATTAAACAACCATGGAGACATCACACACCCCTGCCGCAAACCTACATTCACTGAGAACCAATCACTTTCCTCTCTTCCTACACGTACACATGCCTTACATCCTCGATAAAAACTTTTCACTGCTTCTAACAACTTTCCTCCCACACCATATATTCTTAATACCTTCCACAGAGCATCTCTATCAACTCTATCATATGCCTTCTCCAGATCCATAAATGCTACATACAAATCCATTTGCTTTTCTAAGTATTTCTCACATACATTCTTCAAAGGAAACACCTGATCCACACATCCTCTACCACTTCTGAAACCACACTGCTCTTCCCCAATCTGATGCTCTGTACATGCCTTCACCCTCTCAATCAATACCCTCCCATATAATTTACCAGGAATACTCAACAAACTTATACCTCTGTAATTTGAGCACTCATTCTTATCCCCTTTGCCTTTGTACAATGGCACTATGCACGCATTCCGCCAATCCTCAGGCACCTCACCATGAGTCATACATACATTAAATAACCTTACCAACCAGTCAACAATACAGTCACCCCCTTTTTTAATAAATTCCACTGCAATACCATCCAAACCTGCTGCCTTGCCGGCTTTCATCTTCCGCAAAGCTTTTACTACCTCTTCTCTGTTTACCAAATCATTTTCCCTAACCCTCTCACTTTGCACACCAACTCGACCCAAACACCCTATATCTGCCACTCTGTCATCAGACACATTCAACAAACCTTCAAAATACTCATTCCATCTCCTTCTCACATCACCACTACTTGTTATCACCTCCCCATTTACGCCCTTCACTGAAGTTCCCATTTGCTCCCTTGTCTTACGCACCCTATTTACCTCCTTCCAGAACATCTTTTTATTCTCCCTAAAATTTACTGATAGTCTCTCACCCCAACTCTCATTTGCCCTTTTTTTCACCTCTTGCACCTTTCTCTTGACCTCTTGTCTCTTTCTTTTATACTTCTCCCACTCAATTGCATTTTTTCCCTGCAAAAATCGTCCAAATGCCTCTCTCTTCTCTTTCACTAATACTCTTACTTCTTCATCCCACCACTCACTACCCTTTCTAAACAGCCCACCTCCCACTCTTCTCATGCCACAAGCATCTTTTGCGCAATCCATCACTGATTCCCTAAATACATCCCATTCCTCCCCCACTCCCCTTACTTCCATTGATCTCACCTTTTTCCATTCTGTACACAGTCTCTCCTGATACTTCCTCACACAGGTCTCCTTCCCAAGCTCACTTACTCTCACCACCTTCTTCACCCCAACATTCACTCTTCTTTTCTGAAAACCCATACTAATCTTCACCTTAGCCTCCACAAGATAATGATCAGACATCCCTCCAGTTGCACCTCTCAGCACATTGACATCCAAAAGTCTCTCTTTCGCACGCCTGTCAATTAACACGTAATCCAATAACGCTCTCTGGCCATCTCTCCTACTTACATAAGTATACTTATGTATATCTCGCTTTTTAAACCAGGTATTCCCAATCATCAGTCCTTTTTCAGCACATAAATCTACAAGCTCTTCACCATTTCCATTTACAACACTGAACACCCCATGCATACCAATTATTCCCTCAACTGCCACATTACTCACCTTTGCATTCAAATCACCCATCACTATAACCCGGTCTCGTGCATCAAAACCGCTAACACACTCATTTAGCTGCTCCCAAAACACTTGCCTCTCATGATCTTTCCTCTCATGCCCAGGTGCATATGCACCAATAATCACCCACCTCTCTCCATCAACTTTCAATTTTACCCATATTAATCGAGAATTTACTTTCTTACATTCTATCACATACTCCCACAACTCCTGTTTCAGGAGTATTGCTACTCCTTCCCTTGCTCTTGTCCTCTCACTAACCCCTGACTTCACTCCCCAGACATTTCCAAACCACTCTTCCCCTTTACCCTTGAGTTTCGTTTCACTCAGAGCCAAAACATCCAGGTTCCTTTCCTCAAACATACTACCTATCTCTCCTTTTTTTACATCTTGGTTACATCCACACACATTTAGGCACCCCACTCTGAGCCTTCGAGGAGGATGAGCACTCCCCGCGTGACTCCTTCTTCTGTTTCCCATTTTAGAAAGTTAATACAAGGAGGGGAGGATTTCTGGCCCCCCGCTCCCGTCCCCTCTAGTCGCTTTCTACGACACGCGAGGAATACGTGGGAAGTATTCTTTCACCCCTATCCCCAGGGATAATATACATATATATACACACACACACACACACACACACACATACATACACACACATACGCACATACACACACATACACACACACATACATATACATATGAAAAATGTAAGAAACCCATTTCTATTATTATCATCATTATCATTATTAT
>NC_092227.1:36651009-36736009 GCF_036320965.1 Panulirus ornatus | reverse complement strand
TGCTGATATCACTGTCCCACACTAACCATGTTGTACATAAACCTAATAATACTGTAGGGCACTACACTATGCTATACACAGTAGTGGTAGCCCTGTAGCACACTACACTATGCTATGCACAGTAATGGTAACCCTGTAGCACACTACACTATGCTATACACAGTAATGGTAACCCTGTAGCACACTACACTATGCTATACACAGTAATGGTAACCCTGTAGCACACTACACTATGCTATACACAGTAATGGTAACACTGTAGCACACGACACTATGCTATACACAGTAATGGGAACCCTGTAGCACACTACACTATGCTATACACAGTAATGGTAACCCTGTAGCACACTACACTATGCTATACACAGTAATGGTAACCCTGTAGCACACTACACTATGCTATACACAGTAATGGTAACCCTGTAGTACACTACACTATGCTATACACAGTAATGGTAACCCTGTAGCACACTACACTATGCTATACACAGTAATGGTAACCCTGTAGCACACTACACTATGCTATACATGATACTGATATCACCTTAGCGCAATTACACCATGCTATACACAGTACAAATATTGCTGTAGCACATTATGATATGCTATACACAGTACAGATATTACTGTAGCACACTACATCATGCTGTACCAAGAATCGACTTTACTGTAGCACATTACACTACTCTTTACCTAGTACTGATATTACCGAGGCACACTACACCATGATGTACATAATGCTGATGTCACTGTAACACACTACATAATACTATCCACAGTTCTGATATTACTGTGGGAAATTACATCATTCTATATACAGTGATGATATCGCAGTAGCACACTACACTCTGTTATAAATAGAGCTGATATCACTGTGGCTAACTACATCATACAATACACAGCAACTGTAGCACACTACACCATGCTATATACAGTATCACTGTAGCACAATAGGCTGTGTTATACACCAGGATGATCAGGTTATTGTACACTTCACAATCTTCCGTATAGCAAAGTTGTTTTGCACTATATCATGTTATACAAGATACTGACCTTACATACTACAATAGAATATACTATTCACTAGACTGCAGCTGCTACCATGCAGTAGATTTTTGTTAGTGTTATATGATATATTGTCATTACTTATTATTCATTATACTGGTATTACCATCAGTTACTCGATCCTTTCCTCAGCCACTATTCATACAAACTCTTTCCATTAACTCGAGAAAATTGCCGGTCTTGTTGGTGATAAACAATATGAAGGAACGTTCAACTTTTATTGACGAGGGAATATAACTCACTTCCTCGATCCCCTCTACGATGTGCTAAGATTCACATGTTTATAGGATATATATATATATATATATATATATATATATATATATATATATATATATATATATATATATATATTTATTTTTTTTTCTTGCTTTGTCGCTGTCTCCCGCGTTTGCGAGGTAGCGCAAGGAAACAGACGAAAGAAATGGCCCAACCCACCCCCATACACATGTATATACATACGTCCACACACCCAAATATACATACCTACACACATTCTATGGTTTACCCCAGACGCTTCACATGCCCTGATTCAATCCACTGACAGCACGTCAACCCCGGTATACCACATCGATCCAATTCACTCTATTCCTTGCCCTCCTTTCACCCTCCTGCATGTTCAGGCCCCGATCACACAAAATCTTTTTCACTACATCTTTCCACCTCCAATTTGGTCTCCCACTTCTCGTTCCCTCCACCTCCGACACATATATCCTCTTGGTCAATCTTTCCTCACTCATTCTCTCCATGTGCCCAAACCATTTCAAAACACCCTCTTCTGCTCTCTCAACCACGCTCTTTTTATTTCCACACATCTCTCTTACCCTTACGTTACTTACTCGATCAAACCACCTCACACCACACATTGTCCTCAAACATCTCATTTCCAGCACATCCATCCTCCTGCGCACAACTCTATCCATAGCCCACGCCTCGCAACCATACAACATTGTTGGAACCACTATTCCTTCAAACATACCCATTTTTGCTTTCCGAGATAATGTTCTCGACTTCCACACATTCTTCAAGGCTCCCAGAATTTTCGCCCCCTCCCCCACCCTATGATCCACTTCCGCTTCCATGGTTCCATCCGCTGCCAGATCCACTCCCAGATATCTAAAACACTTTACTTCCTCCAGTTTTTCTTCATTCAAACTTACCTCCCAATTGACTTGACCCTCAACCCTACTGTACCTAATAACCTTGCTCTTATTCACATTTACTCTTAACTTTCTTCTTTCACACACTTTACCAAACTCAGTCACCAGCTTCTGCAGTTTCTCACATGAATCAGCCACCAGCGCTGTATCATCAGCGAACAACAACTGACTCACTTCCCAAGCTCTCTCATCCCCAACAGACTTCATACTTGCCCCTCTTTCCAAAACTCTTGCATTCACCTCCCTAACAACCCCATCCATAAACAAATTAAACAACCATGGAGACATCACACACCCCTGCCGCAAACCTACATTCACTGAGAACCAATCACTTTCCTCTCTTCCTACACGTACACATGCCTTACATCCTCGATAAAAACTTTTCACTGCTTCTAACAACTTGCCTCCCACACCATATATTCTTAATACCTTCCACAGAGCATCTCTATCAACTCTATCATATGCCTTCTCCAGATCCATAAATGCTACATACAAATCCATTTGCTTTTCTAAGTATTTCTCACATACATTCTTCAAAGCAAACAATTGATCCACACATCCTCTACCACTTCTGAAACCACACTGCTCTTCCCCAATCTGATGCTCTGTACATGCCTTCACCCTCTCAATCAATACCCTCCCATATAATTTACCAGGAATACTCAACAAACTTATACTTCTGTAATTTGAGCACTCACTCTTATCCCCTTTGCCTTTGTACAATGGCACTATGCACGCATTCCGCCAATCCTCAGGCACCTCACCATGAGTCATTCATACATCAAATAAGCTTACCAACCAGTCAATAATACAGTCACCCCCTTTTTTAATAAATTCCACTGCAATACCACTGTGTATATATATATATATATATATATATATATATATATATATATATATATATATATATATATATATATATATATATATATATATATATATTATCCCTGGGGATAGGGGAGAAAAAATACTTCCCACGTATTCCCTGCGTGTCGTACAAGGCGACTAAAAGGGGAGGGAGCAGGTGGCTGGAAATCCTCCACTCTCTTGTTTTTTTTAAATTTTCCAAAAGAAGGAACAGAGAAGGGGGTCAGGTGAGGGTATTCCCTCTAAGGCCCAGTTCTCTGTTCTTAACTCTACTTCGCTAACGCGGGAAATGGCAAATAGTATGAAAAAAAAAAAATATATATATATATGTATATATATATATATATATATATATATATGTATATATATATATATATATATATATATATATATATATATATATATATATATATATATATAAATATATATATATATATATATATATATATATATATATATATATATATATATATATATATTTATATATATATATATATATATATATATATATATATATATATATATATATATATATATATATATATATATATATATATATATATATATATATATATATATACATATATATATATATGAATATATGTATATAACAAAAATGTATTGTCACATTGATCAACGAAGACAAAACCGACGCTGGAGAAATAAAAGGATAATTCTGGGAGCTTTATATTTACGCCCATAACCTACGACCTTCCTCAGGAAAGTGATAAAAACTTAGACAAATTAAAGGTTTGGGAAGTGATTTGTCGAGGCAGGTTAGCAACACTAGGCTATGTTACACGTGTGACATGACATACGTGAGTGGGTGAGGTTGGCACCTGAGTGGTTGTTACCTTTATGGCGCCTGGTATCCACTCACCAAGTGAAAGACTCGTATATCCTCTACGTGAAGTAAGAGTGATTTGTACAAATATCCTTCTATATCTGTAGTACGCAGTACAGATATTACTCTAGCACACTATGTTATACACAGCACAGACATTATTGTAGCACACTATACTATGCTATACACAGTGCAAATATTACTGTAGCACATTGTATAATGCTATACACAGCACAGACATTATTGTAGCACAATATACTATGCTATACATAGTGCAAATATTACTGTAGCACATTGTATAATGCTATACACAGCACAGACATTATTGTAGTACACTATACTATGCTATACACAGTGCAAATATTACTGTAGCACATTGTATAATGCTATACACAGCACAGACATTATTGTAGCACAATATACTATGCTATACACAGTGCAAATATTACTGTAGCACATTGTATAATGCTATACACAGCACAGACATTATTGTAGTACACTATACTATGCTATACACAGTGCAAATATTACTGTAGCACATTGTATAATGCTATACAGAGCACAGACATTATTGTAGTACAAAGTGACAATCCATTGATTGGCCTTCACTGCAGACTTGATCGAAAATAGAGGTTTTTAGATGTACCGAACTTCAGCTCTTGTGTTCGGCAACCCTAGTGTCTATATTACGACCAGTTTGGCAAATTGATATCTTTTTACGCTGGTTACAAGGAATCTTGATAAGCCCCAGGAGTACCTGTCCTTTAATATACATAACAAGATTGTTATTGTGTTATTGGGATAGTTAAAACATATTTCACAACGATTATTTCTCTAAACATATTTGGACACAGAGCATTTGACCTACTTATGGTTCTAAGGTATTTTTAGACATTTCTGATTGCTAACCTCCTGTATAGCCAAAGTTTTGGCATTATAAAAGCTTGTTTTGGCCATAGTCATTGATTTACATAAGGAACCAATTTGGATATCCTGGCTTCTTTAATTGGTTCTTTAATGTGTTTAATTTTTTCTAAATATTGCTGGCAGCATATTCTTAGGGTTCTTAGAAATACACCCCAAGCAACACGCTTCTTAATTTGGTCTGAAAGATTGCTGAGAAAATGTAGATAACTGCCTGAGTGAGTCGGTTTTCTGGAGACTGTAGACTCCAGTGGCCTCTCTCCTTGTATGATCAAAATATCCAAAAAGGGAGCTTCCCTTCCAGTTTCCTACTCAAATTTGAAGTTAACACATCGGACACGTGAATATAGTATATTGAGAACTGATCACATAAGCCCCATCTATGATCCTTAACACTAAAGATTTCATCAATATTCCTATACCTGTTCATAGCCTGTGGTTTAATCTTACGAAAAAATATTACTGCAGCCAGATTTTTGATGGTGATACTCGTCTTTGAACAAGAAGAAATTTGATGGTACCCGTAATTCAGTTAAAGTAATTGCACTGATAAAGACCCAATATGTTTCGGAAATAAAAGTAACTTTACTAATTTTGCAGTGCTGAGCACGAATATGACGCTTAAAACTGTTAATTAGCTCTAATTTTGAAGATACAGGATGGATCCCTTGTTTGTATAATTTGGATTGTCTGGTACTGAGGCAAGATCTGACATTCCTGAGCGCGGGAAGTGGATGGTGCGGACAGCAACCAGGTATTGCATCACTTTACTTGCTACTTATCATTCTTTCCGGGGAATTAACCAGTGCACCCGTGTTGTACTCGTTCTCTATAGTCTCTTTTCGTGTTTCGACGTTTCCGTGTCGTGCTCTTGTCTTGTAGTTATTATTCCATAGCCCTAAGTCCGTATTCGAGCAGGAGCTGGATTTAATAGAATATATAGAGTGCTAGCCAATTTCTTTTAACAAGTACAGTACAGTGCAATACTTTCTGCTTCTTGTGATGCCATGTGCTGGTTTTTGTTGGTCATTCTGCCGAAATGTACTTCTCCAGCTGTTGAGTGATTTCTTTCCTGAACATCAACAAGGATGCCTCGTCAGTGCCTGAACTGTGCAGATATCTTTTATGTTTGTGAGGAGGTGACTTTTGCACCACAGAAGCGCGCCATAACCCCGATCATCAAGAAAGCCTCAATCTATACTTTGACTGGAAGGGTAGGGACCAAGACGAGAGTTAGTCCCCACACACATGCTGCAATGCTTGTGCAACAAACCTCCGTAGATAGTTGAATCGCAAAAGGCGATCGACGCCTTTCTCCTCGCCCTATGGTATGTAGGGAGCCGACGGACCATGTCAGTGATTGTTTCTTCTGGATATTGCCTCCAGTTCGGCAAGGTATTTTCAAGAAGTTGACCTTGAGCTATCAGGTGAAGGTGAAGGACTTCTCGTTCTGGAACCTTCAGACTTATTTTCCCTGGAATCGAGAGACCAACTGGTTGACGAAATTTGCGAAACGTGTGAGCCATCAACATCAAGAAATCCTGATTTTGCACCTGACGTGACGTCTGCCTTACCACACAGGATCAAGCAGATTGAATCAGACGACCTCGTCAGAGATCTGGAACTATTGAATAGTAAGGCAGAACTGTTGGTGCTGGGACCACAACAGTGGAATCTCCTTAATGAAAATATGACATTATCTGTGTTTCGTGCTCATCAGAAAGTTCTCGCTCCATTCTTTATAGTGGAAGGTGATCTAATTGCCTGCAGTGATATAGATTATCTAACGGTATCCTTCAAAGACCAAACGGTACAATATTGGGAACTGTCAGCCCCACCACATAACCTGCATTGGACATAAGACCTGCACCATGAGCCTCCGCCTCTCGCCCCACTTACAAGGTGAAATCAAACATCATGAACAAAAGCATGGAACGAGATTAACGAGGGAGATTTTTGTAAATAACACCAAAATCATTACTAGTTGCAGTGATCAGAGGAGACTACAGATATTAGAAACCATTTACATTAAAGAGAAGGCATCTGTCATTAACATCCAGACAAACATGACCACGCCATACGCCTATTTAATGTCCCTCCAATAAGACGTATAAGTAACGCCATTTTAGAACAAAGGGAACACGTCACTGACCCGCCACAAGCTACCGAGTTGACCAGCCCGGTCCTGGGTTACGATGGTCAAAGAGAATCAGAAGAGCCCGACCCGACCTCGACACCTCACACGGACAATAACGGTCTTGCTTGGCCCAACTTAGTGTATTTAGTGATGGACTTTCTATATTCCTGGTATGTGTAAGATGTTCTGTGTTTTCCTTTTCTGTAAGTGTATATATTTCTGTATCAATATTTTGTATCTAGGCTGTAAATCATACCATCCGTCATGATATTGTTAACCTGTTTTACTTATAGTATTTTTCCCTCATTTCTTACGCTCTATGTGCTGTGGTTTGTTTCTTATATACACGTTGTTTGCGTTTTACGTTTCATATCCAAGTTTTCTGACGCAGTTTTTTCTCTCTTTTATGTAGATTCCTGATGATGTCCCTCAGAAGGTGAAACCTTGATTGAAATAAAATGGATAATTTTGGCCAACTGGCGAAATTAGAGAACATGAAAAAGAAAATTGGTAATTGAATAAGCTGTTGCATGCAGTTCTTCGCACATTAGAGAATACCTGCTCCCAGCTTACGCTAATGGTTTGGACATATGGAGAGAATGAGTGAGGAAAAGTTGATAAAGAGGATATATGCGTCAGAGGGGAATGGAAAAAGGAGAAGCAGCAGACCAAATTGGCGATGGAAGGATGGACTGAAAGAGATTTTGAGCAATTGGGACCGGAACATACAGGAGTGTGAGAGGCGTGCTGTTAATGAATAAGGCCATAAATAAGGCCAAGTAAAACGTCATGGGTAAACCATGGAAAAAAATGTGGGGCCTGGATGTAGATAGGAGGCAGCGGTTACGGAGCATTACACATAACAGCTAGAGACTGAGTGTGAGCGAATGTTGCTTTTTTTCTGTTTTCTTGGCGTTACCTCGCTGACCCAAGGAGTCGCGATGTCATAGTAGTGCCAGGAATGGATGAAGGAATGAAAGTTTGAATTGTATTTGTGTTTATATCTATATATCTGTGTATGTGTATGTATATGTACGTGTAGGTGTCCATATATATATATATATATATATATATATATATATATATATATATATATATATATATATATATATATATATATATATATATATATATATATATATATGTATACCTCGCTGACACAGGAAACGGTGATCAAGCATGATATATATATATATATACATATATATATATATATATATATATATATATATATATATATATATATATATATATATATATATATGTATATATGTATACCTCGCTGACACAGGAAACGGTGATCAAGCATGATATATATATATATAATATATATATATATATATATATATATATATATATATATATATATATATATATATATATATATATATATATATATATATATATATGTTCGAAAGGATCACAATTTTGCGCGTGATCAAGATATTCCTATGAGTCCACGGAGAAAATGAAACACGAAAAGTTCCCAAGTGCACTTTCGTGTTATAATCACATCATCAGCGGAGACACAAGAGAGAAATATAACAGTCAGTTGATATACATCGAAGAGCCGAAGCTAGACAGCCATTTGGTAAACATGTGATTGTCCAAAACATACAACGAGCGTTCATAAACTTATCATTCTACAAATCTTATCAACAATAAAGTTATCTAATTTGTACAAACCATAACTAATATTAGGATTATAATTCTTTGTGTATTTAGTAATAGAAGATTCAATGATATTTCTCTTGGTAATAGAGTTAGAGTTAACAACTGAGATGGCGTTACTCCAGTCAATACAATGATCATATTTTTTAACATGATTAAACAAGGCATTTGATTCTTGTCCCGTTCTTATACTATATTTATGTTGCTTAAGTCTAACAGAAAGATCCTTACCAGTCTGACCAACATAAAATTTATCACAGTTTCCACAAGGAACTTTATAGATGCAACCAAGAGAATTTTCTGGTGAATTCCTGATTAAGATATTCTTTATAGTATTATTGTTGCTAAAGGCAACATTCACATTAAAGGATTTAAGCAACATGGGAAACAAAGTGAAGTTAATATTAAAAGGGAGAACTATTGGTGTCAATGGGAGGTTTGGGCTCAACTCTATAAAATGATTGCTAACTTAAGGGATTTATCAATGAAAGATCTAGGGTACTTTAACTTAGATACAATAGAATATATCTTCTCAAACTCATCATCAATAAACTCTTGACTGCAAATACGTAAAGCCGTCAGGAACATAGATTGAAATGATGATGATTTAACTCTTTCATGATGAGATGAGTAATAATGGATATATGAGCATACATTGGTGGGTTTCTGTATATGCTAAACTTAAACTTGTTTCCTTGTCTATTGATCATGCAATGTAAAAATGGTAACATACCATTATTTTCATTTTCTACAGTAAATTTGATGGAAGGTACTAAATTGTTAAGTAAGGGGAGAAATATTTATAAATTTTCATTTGTTGGCCAAACACAAAGAACATCATCTACATACCTAAACCAAATTGCATTAGAAGGTAAGATATCCTTTAGTAATTTTGTTTCAAAAAATTCCATATAAAGATTTCTTAGTACAGGTGAAAGAGGGTTACCCATTGCCATACCAAATTTTTGAGCATAATAATTTCCATTAAATTGAAATACACAGTCTTTTATACAAACCATATATTCTTAATACCTTCCACAGAGCATCTCTATGAACTCTATCATATGCTTTCTCCAGATCCATAAATGCTACATACAAATCCATTTGCTTTTCTAAGTATTTCTCACATATATTCTTCATAGCAAACACCTGATCCACACATCCTCTACCACTTCTGAAACCACAATGCTCTTCCCCAATCTGATGCTCTGTACATGCCTTCACCCTCTCAATCAATACCCTCCCATATAATTTCCCAGGAATACTCAACAAACTTATACCTCTGTAATTTGAGCTCTCACCTCTGTCCCCTTTGCCCTTGTACAATGGCACTATGCAAGCATTCCGCCAATCCTCAGGCACCTCACCATGAATCATACATACCTTAAACAACCTTACCAACTAGTGAACAATACAGTCAACCCCTTTTTTAATAATTTCCCTTGCAATGCCATCCAAACCCGCTGCCTTGCCAGCTTTCATCTTCCGCAAAGCTTTTACTACCTCTTCTCCGTTTACCAAAGCATTTTCCCTAACCCTCTCACTTTACACACCACCTCGACCAAAATACCCTATATCTGCCACTCTGTCATCAAACACATCCAACAAACCTTCAAAATACTCACTCTATCTCCTTCTCACATCACAACTACTTGTTATTACCTCCCCATTACCCCCTTCACTGAAGTTCCCGTTTGTTCCCTTGTCTTACGCACTTTATTTACCTCCTTCCAAAACATCTTTTTATTCTCCCTAAATTTTAATGATACTCTCTCACACCAATTTTTTTTTCTTTCATCCTACTCGCCATTTCCCGCATTAGCGAGGTAGCGTTAAGAACAGAGGACTTGGCCTTTGAGGGAATATCCTCACCTGGCCCTCTTCTCTGTTCCTTCTTTTGGAAAATTAAAAAAAAAAAAAAATGAGAGGGGAGGATTTCCAGCCACCCGCTCCCTTCCCTTTTAGTCGCCTTCTATGACACGCAGGGAATACGTGGGAAGTATTCTTTCTCCCCTATTCCTAGGGATAATATATATATATATATATATATATATATATATATATATATATATATATATATATATATATATATTTATTATTCTTTATTATTTTGCTTTGTCGCTGTCTCCCGCGTTAGCGAGGCAGCGCAAGGAAACAGACGAAAGAATAGCCTAACCCAACCACATACACATGTATATACATACACGTCCACACACGCAAATATACATACCTATACATCTCAATGTGTACATATATATACACACACAGACATATACATATATACACATGTACATAATTCATACTATCTGCCCTTATGCATTCCCATCGCTTCCCCGCCACACATGGAATAACAGCCCCCTCCACACTAATGTTTGTGAGGTAGCGCTAGGAAAAGACAACAGAGGCCACATTCGTTCACACTCAGTCTCTAGTTGTCATGCAATAATGCACCGAAACCACAGCTCCCTTTCCACATCCAGGCCCCACAGAACCCTCCATGGTTTACCCCAGACACCCCACATGCCCTGGCTCAATCCAATGACAGCATGTCAATATATATATATATATATATATATATATATATATATATATATATATATTTCCCTGGGGATAGGGGAGAAAGAATACTTCCCACGTATTCCCTGCGTGTCGTACAAGGCGACTAAAAGGGAAGGGAGCGGGGGGGCTGGAAATCCTCCCCTCTCAGTTTTTTTTTAATTTTCCAAAAGAAGGAACAGAGAAGGGGGCCAGATGAGGATGTTCCCTCAAAGGTCCAGTCCTCTGTTCTTAACGCTACCTTGCTAACGCGGGAGATGGTGAATGGTATAAAATGTATATATATATATATATATATATATATATATATATATATATATATATATGTTAGGGAGTTGAATGCAAGAGCTTTGGAAAGAGGGGCAACTTTGCAGTCTGTTGTGGATGAGAGAGCTTGGGAAGTGAGTCAGTTGTTGTTCGCTGCTGATGCAGCGCTGGTGGCTGATTCATGTGAGAAACTGCAGAAGCTGGTGGCTGAGTTTGGTAAAGTGTGTGAAAGAAGAAAGTTAAGAGTAAATGTGAATAAGAGCAAGGGTGTTAGGTACAGTAGGGTTGAGGGTCAAGTCAATTGGGAGGTAAGTTTGACTGGAGAAAAACTGGAGGAAGTAAATTTTTTAGATATATGGGAGTGGATCTGGCAGTGGATGGAACCATGGAAGCGGAAGTGAATCATAGGGTGGGGTAGGGGGCGAGAGTTCTGGGAGCCTTGAAGAATGTTTGGAAGTCGAGAACATTATCTTGGAAAGCAAAAATGGATATGTTTGAAGGAATAGTGGTTCCAACAATGTTGTATGGTTGCAAGGCGTGGGCTATGGATAGAGTTGTGCGCAGTAGGGTGGATGTGCTGGAAATGAGATGTTTGAGGACAATATGTGGTGTGAAGTGGTTTGATCGAGTAAGTAATGTAAGGGTAAGAGACATTTGTGGAAATAAAAAGAGTGTGGTTGAGAGAGCAGAAGAGGGTGTTTTGAAATGATTTGGTCACATGAAGAGAATGAGTGAGGAAAGATTGACGAAGAGGATATATGTGTCAGAGGTGGAGGGAACGAGGAGAAGTGGAAGACGAAATTGGAGGTGAAAAGATGGAGTGAAAAAGATTTTAAGTGATCGGGGCCTGAATATGCAGGAGGGTGAAAGGCGTGCAAGGAATAGAGTGAATTGAAACGAAGTGGTATACCGGGGTCGACGTGCTGTCAATGGATTGAACCAGGGCATGTGAAGCATCTTGGGTAAACAATGGAAAGTTCTTTGGGTCCTGGATGTGGAAAGGGAGCTGTGGTTTCTGTGCATTATTACATGACAGCTAGAGACTGAGTGTGAACGAATGGGGCCTTTGTTGTCTTTTCCTAGCGCTACCTCGCACACAAGAGGGGGGGGGGGTTGTTATTCCTTGTTTGGCGAGGTGGCGATGGGAATAAATAAAGGCAGACAGTATGAATTATGTACATGTGTATATATGTATATGTCTGTGTGTGTATATATATATGTGTACATTGAGATGTATAGGTATGTATATTTGCGTGTGTGGACGTGTATGTATATACATGTGTATATGGTTGGGTTGGGCCATTCTTTCGTCTGTTTCCTTGCGCTACCTCGCTAACGCGGGAGACAGCGACAAAGCAAAATCAAAAATAAGAATATATATATTCATATATATTGGAAAGGATCACAATTTTGCGCGTGATGAAATATATTTTCATGAGTCCACGCAGAAAATGAAACACGATAAGTTCCCAAGTGCACTTTCGTGTAATAATCACATCATCAGAGGAGACACAAGAGAGAAATATAAAAGTCAGTTGATATACACGAAAGTGCTCTTGGGAACTTACCGTGTTTCTTCTTCCCCGTGGATTTATAGGGAATATTCATGTATATATATATATATATATATATATATATATATATATATATATATATCGAGTAAGTAACGTAAGGGTAAGAGAGATGTGTGGAAATAAAAAGAGCGTGGTTGAGAGAGCAGAAGAGGGTGTTTTGAAATGGTTTGGGCACATGGAGAGAATGAGTGAGGAAAGATTGACCAAGAGGATATATGTGTCGGAGGTGGAGGGAACGAGGAGAAGAGGGAGACCAAATTGGAGGTGGAAAGATGGAGTGAAAAAGATTTTGTGTGATCGGGGCCTGAACATGCAGGAGGGTGAAAGGAAGGCAAGGAATAGAGTGAATTGGAGCGATTGAATCAAGGCAAATGAAGCGTCTGGGGTAAACCATGGAAAGCTGTGTAGGTATGTATATTTGCGTGTGTGGACGTGTGTATGTACATGTGTATGGGGGGGGGGGGGGTTGGGCCATTTCTTTCGTCTGTTTCCTTGCGCTACCTCGCAAACGCGGGAGACAGCGACAAAGTATAAAAAAAAAAAAAAATATATATATATATATATATATATATATATATATATATATATATATATATATATATATATATATATATATATATATATATATATATATATATATATATATATATATATATATATATATATATATATATATTCCAGCAGGCGGAAGCACCACATTTAGGCTACGATCACCCCTTACAGGGAAATGACTATTCGATGACTAAGTAACTGAGTACCCCTCGTCTCACATTCATGAGCACTGGAGTCCCATCAGGCTCACGTTACCAGGAGATAGCATTCTACGGAACCCTACTGTACAAACGCGGAGGTATATGAATACAAATATACTGCATATGAACGCGCACTTTCATAGTGTACGTAACCCTAGAACAGCAAGGGTTCGAACCTAGGACCTCGGCGAAGAACACATCTTCAATGACAGGGACGGCACCCCTCTCGGCAGAGAACATTACTATCCATATCATTAATCAAGAACTCTGGACTGTTACAATGTGTCTCCAGCAGAGAGGAACATAACCCCGTCGCTGAGGACCACACTCACCCACTCTCCTGAGGACTTCGTTGGCAAAAACTCTCCCCCGTTCTAGGATCACGTCTCAGCTAGTGCTGAATGCTCGACCGTTCGGGAGGAAGACACATCCCCTGGTGAGGGATCCACTTTACCTGCTGAGGAGCTGATATGCTCATAGTTGAGCAACACACCTTCCTTGATGAGGCACATCCGTACTGAGATGAGGGAATGACCAACCTCTGTAAGGAGCTTGTCAGTTTTGCTGAGAAAGACCTCTGACGGGAACACATCTCCTTCAGTGAAATGAAATTCCTCTTTCGAGGACACCCTGATTAGTTAGGAACACGCCTAGGTCAACACACCTTTCTTAGTTAGGAACACACCTGGGTCAACACACCCTCCATAGTTAGGAACACACCTGGGTCAACACACCTTTCTTAGTTAGGAACACACCTGGGTCAACACACCCTCCTTAGTTAGGAACACACCTGGGTCAACACACCCTTCTTAGTTAGGGACACATCTGGATCAACAAACACTCCTTAGTTAGGAACATACCTGGGTCAACACACCCTCCTTGGTTAAGAACACACCTAGGTCAACACACCCTCCTTAGTTAGGAACACACCTGGGTCAACCCACCCTTCTTAGTTAGGATCATACCTGGGTCAACACACCCTTCTTAGTTAGGGACACATCTGGATCAACAAACACTCTTTAGTTAGGAACATACCTGGGTCAACACACCCTCCTTGGTTAAGAACACACCTGGGTCAACACACCCTCCTTAGTTAGGAACACACCTAGGTCAACACGTCCTCCTTAGTTAGGAAAACATCTGGATCAACAAACCCTCCTGAGTTGGGACCACACCTAGGTCAACACACCCTCCTTAGTTAGGAACATACCTGGGTCAACACATCCTCCTTTGTTAGGAACACACCTAGGTCAACACACCCTCCTTAGTTAGAAACACACCTAGGTCAACATACCCTCCTTAGTTAGAAACACACCTAGGTCAACACACCCTCCTTATTTAGGAACACACCTAGGTCAACACACCCTCCTTAGTTAGGAACACACCTAGGTCAACACACCCTCCTTAGTTAGGAACACACCTGGTTCAACACACCCTCCTTGGTTATGAACACACCTGGGTCAACACACCCTCCTCAGTTAGGAACATACCTAGATCAACACACCCTCCTTAGTTAGGAACATACCTGGTTCAACACACCCTCCATGGTTATGAACACACCTGGGTCAACACACCCCATCAGCTAGGAACAAACCTAGGTCAACACACTCCCCTTGGTTAGGAACAAACCTCGGTCAACATACCTCCGTTGGTTAGGAACACCTAGGTCAACGCACCTACTTGGTTAGGAACACACTTCGGTCAACACATCCTCATTGGTTGAGAACACACCTTGGTCAACACACCTTCGTTGGTCAGGAACACACATAGGTCAACACACTCTTGATGGTCAGGAAAACACTTTGGTCAACACCCCTTTGTTTGGTTGGAACACACTTCGGTCAACACACTTCCGTTGGTTAGGAACACACCTCGGTCAACACACTTCCGTTTGTTTGTAACACGTCTCGGTCAACACACCTCCGTTGGTTAGGAATACACTTTGGCCAGTAAATCCTCCTCCTAATGAAACATTAAAGACATTAGTTAACAAAGTTCCTCCATAGCACACGTTACGTCACCCCCGGAATTACGGTAACTTCTAACCTCGCTACCACCCCCTACCCGCTTCTATCCCCCTCCCTACCATGTCCCTCCTCCCCATCCCGACCCCCACCTCTGAACGAACCCCTCCCAGCAGGGAGACCCGCCCCCTCATCATCTCGCCTCTACCCTGCCATATCAACCCTTTCACTAATCTTGGTTCTGACGTGATAAGTATTGGATTCCAATATAATATGGGAGTTATGGCAAGCCTGCTACAGGGAGAACAACACCCTCACCTCCCAGGACGCCTCGCCTGCTAAGATATTCGCCCCATAGGAGGGACGATACTCCTTATTCTCCACTAGGACGATCCCCTTATAATATTCCATCCTCTGTCTTCTTTAGTTCAACAAAATACCCCCACAGTCAAGATATTTGCCTCACTGAGGAGGTAGCTAAAGCTAACTATAGTTCCGGACTAAAGTAATCTCCCAACGTAAATTATTCGACCACCTGGAGGAAAAAACCACCTCCACCCCAGGTTAGCTTCCTCAAGTAAGGTAAACGTTCCGCCAGGCTGAGATAAAAAAGGCCCAGCTTGTACTCCTCCCAGGATAACCTACCTACTAAAATATTCTCCCCCGTTAAATCAATGTTACATTAGCACCCCGGTTCTCAATGCTCAGAAGTTTGGCCATAAAGCCTCGGAGCTCAGACCATTACTGATTCATTGCCTCAAACATTCGCAAAGACAAAACACTGAAGGGTTTCTTTTTTTTTCCCCCTTAGGAGTGTAATGGACTAATTCGGTGAGGGTTTTAAGGGTATATACTTGGTCCGTATTTCTGACTAGTGCACCATTAAGGTGTGGATTATGTTTTGCCTTTCACCAAAGAAGTATGTATAGCATACTTAGTGAAATACAACGGTACAGTTTACTGTCAGAAGAAAAACGGCTTCATCTTAATGTTTCTTATTCTGTTTTGTCCACCTGTGGCTTTCTCTACTGCATCTGTTCTTTACTAGATAATATCTCAAGTGCATGTTTCCCAGCGTGTGGCTCTCATTTAGATAAGGCAATTAGACTGACATCTAATGTCTGAATCAAACAAGTAACTTTTTGCTGTTCTTTACGTGTCACTAGCTACTTTTGTCGATAAACTGAAATGATATTTAGCATGATGGTTAAATAGCTGAGTTGTGTGGCCAAATTACTGCATCGCTAACAAATAGTGTCAACAAATAATTGTATGACCAAGTAACTCTGAGGGCAAACGGATGCATGGCTAGACAGTTATGGTGCCAAATAAATGACTGGTTAACTAAGTGCATGGCTATGTTGTTTTAAAGCCAAATGATGTCACGGTTATGTAAATGCGTCACGAAACAATTCTACAACCAGGGTTGTATGTGGCCAAATGATATGACAACCTTTAACCTGTCCCTTGAAGGTCAGGTCAAAGGTAATGCAATTTTAACCAAAGTTATATAGTTTTTCTCAAGGGTCTGAACAGTACGTACAGTTTAAAGACAGACGAAGGAAAATAATAAAGAGTTTTGTTAAAGGTGGACATCCTGCCTTTTAGATAGGGGCAGTTCGCATGAGAGGGTAATTGGTTCAGTCGTCGAGAACAAGGCCGTCCCATTGTGTTTAAGGGTCGTTGTGTCGTGTTTGAGGGTCGTGCTGCTGTACCTAAAATGGTTCATAAAGGTTCAGGTGGCTACATTGCTGGAGGTGGTGGTGTGATCACTCACTGTATAGCAACGCTGCTGCCTGGGACGCTGTTTGTTGTTAACACGTCTCTGTGGAGCCAGACTGTTGTGTGACAGTTACGTGACCAAGTACATATATGGTCAAGTGTGTGGGAAAGAGTTTATGAGACCAAATAGTTGTGTGACAAGGTAGGTATGTGATCAAGTGGATATGTAACCAGGTCGATACACGATATGCTGCTTATGTGGCCCGATAGTTGCGACAGAGCAAATGTTTAAATCAGTAGGTTTGTGACTAGATAATTTTGAGTCCACTGATATATATGGCAAGTATGTATGAGTCGAATAGGCGTCTGCTCAGCTATTGTACTATATAAATAAGTTATTGTGTTACCAAACGGATGCGTGATCGAGGAGTTGTATGATCGAGTAATTGTAAGATCAAGTAGTTTTGTATTGAGAGAACTGTATGTTCAGGTTGTTTGAATTTTAAGTATGACCCGTAACTGGGTGCCAAAGTAGGCGTGTGGGAGGAGAGACGTGGGATCACGTAGTTTTGTGATCACTCGTCTGTTGTCGAGTCAGGAAGTATTTGCAACATCTATTTTCTCTTGTATGGAAGGCACCGATCATGTTCAAAAGTCTTCATCGTGGCCAGGCTTTATATGAAGTGGAAAGATGGCTTTCAAGATAGTAAGATAAAGAGAAAAGACATAAAAGCGATGAAGTGGAAATCATGCTTTTAAATAGGGGTTGTTCACATAAGAAAGTAAGTCTTCCAAAGACGAGCGGTGTAGGGAAGGAAACAGACATCATAACAGCCAACCCAGCCTTGAGTTGCGACCACTGCACGGTAACCATGTAACTCAGAAGCTTACCCAGGATAAAACTTGTCTGGAGAAAAACTCATTCAGTTAACTTTATGATATGACGTATAACCGGCCTGTCAAGTAGCGAGATGTGTGGCCAAGATTTTGAATAGTTTTAAGGAGTTACCAAGCAGGTTCTCACACGAATAACTTGACTGGCAAATATTTGTTTGGCCCAATATTTTTCTATGCAACCAAATTGTATTTCTAGACTTATATCAATATTCTCATATTTGTAAGTAGAAAAAAGTAAAGTAGATATTATCGATGATATTGACAGAATGACCAGCGGTAGAAACATTTAGGATTATATAAGACAGAAGGAGAGAACTGTGGCAGATAATGTGGGTGTGCGGTAAAGGTGGCAGGCGCGTTGAACTGTGATCCATCTCTATTGTACAGTGTAACAAAAGAGATAGGTTAATATTGCAAGCGGTGGTGCTCTCTCTCTCTCTCTCTCTCTCTCTCTCTCTCTCTCTCTCTCTCTCTCTCTCTCTCTCTCTCTCTCTCTCTCTCTCTAAGTGGTAGGTGTTAGTCAGCCACCGACCAGCGGGGCACAACACCAGTACTACGGAGCGAGACATCACTTCTCTGGCTATCAAGTAACACTGCTTTAACCCAGATAGCTTTCTTTTCTTTCTGCTGACATTCACTTCACAAAAGTGCAATATCTCCGCATCACAAATAACAATTGACAACACGTAACTCACACAACACGTTCTTTGTAACTCTAGATTTTCCTGCAGTGAGTGCTACGCGCTAACCCTGCCTTCAGGCAAACTATTACATCGTATGTAGGTAGGCATTCTCTCTCTCTCTCTCTCTCTCTCTCTCTCTCTCTCTCTCTCTCTCTCTCTCTCTCTCTCTCTCTCTCTCTCTCTCTCTCTCTCTCTCTCTTCCTCCATCCTTCAGTGATGTTTCATCGCACCTTAATTGTGAACTTACTCGTAAACCATTCATGAAAATAAACATAGGGTGCTTGCTGGCAGTGGAGCATCACACACACACACACACACACACACACACACACACACACACACACCAGACAGGACAACACGTAAAGAGCAATATCAAAGGAAGCGTCAACCGGTGACAAATTCAAAGCGAATAAAAGTGAGGCAGGAACAAAGGGAACTCGACCTTCATGTTGGCTAGGGGGAGAGCTGGGATGGAGGTAGCAGGGAGGGATGCGGAATTGTTGGTACTACGGAGAGGAAAGGGAGGAGGAGTCTGTCTGTCTGTCTCTCTCTCTCTCTCTCTCTCTCTCTCTCTCTCTCTCTCTCTCTCTCTCTCTCTCTCTCTCTCTCTCTCTCTCTCTCTCTCCACACACACACCTCCCCCCCCCCACCCACTTGCTCCAATCATTATCTCCAGGCCAATTATCTCTCATCTGGCCGTTCCTGTGCCTCTCGTCTCTCCCGCTCTACTCCCTCAGGCAGAAGCAGTCCCCTCCCTACACGTCATCTCCAGTCGTACCTCGTACGAGAAGAAAAAGTAATGAATAACATTATCTCTCCGTCAGCTCCTCCAAGGGAGAACACAAACACCTGTCATCATCCGCTTCAACCTTTCTCATTCCCAGGGAGAGAAAATGTCATACACTATTGTTCATGCTTCCTTCATCCTTGTAAAGGAACAAAACGACAATGTTGCCAGCGTTCACCACGGGAGATGGTGTGTCTTTGCTATCTTATATGACTTTTAGCTATCTTAGATGGTTTCATAATCCTCCCCTTCTTAAGCGAGAAGAAAAGAGTATATTCATTGCTTCAGCCACAATAAAAATCAGTTCGAGTCCCATTCCTCGCCAAAATTAAAAAAAAGAAAAATAACGGCCATCCTCCCGAAACATCAAAATGAACCAAACCTCTCCTTCCTCTCCCTAACCATAACACATCTCCGATTAAACTGTGCAACAAAAACATCACTTTTTATGAAAGTATGATATCTTATATATATATATATATATATATATATATATATATATATATATATATATATATATATATATATATATATATATATATATATATATATATATATATATATATATATATATATATATATATATATATATATATATATATATATATATATATATTTATATATATGACTGAGTTTGGTAAAGTGTGTGAAAGAAAAAAGTTAAGAGTAAATGTGAATAAGAGCAAGGTTATTAGGTACAGTAGGGTTGAGGGTCAAGTCAACTGGGAGGTAAGTTTGAATGGAGAAAAATTGGAGGAAGTAAAGTGTTTTAGATATCTGGGAGTGGATCTAGCAGCGGATGGAACCATGGAAGCGGAAGTGAATCATAGGGTGGGGGAGGGGGCGAAAATCCTGGGAGCCTTGAACAATGTGTGGAAGTCGAGAACATTATCTCGGAAAGCAAAAATGGGTATGTTTGAAGGAATAGTGGTTCCAACAATGTTGTATGGTTGCGAGGCGTGGGCTATGGATAGAGCTGTGCGCAGGAGGGTGGATGTGCTGGAAATGAGATGTTTGAGGACAATGTGTGGTGTGAGGTGGTTTGATCGAGTAAGTAATGTAAGGGTAAGAAGGTAAGAGAGATGTGTGGAAAGATGTGGGTGTTTTGAAATGATTTGGGCACATAGAGAGAATGAGTGAGGAAAGATTGACGAAGAGGATATATGTGTCGGAGGTGGAGGGAACAAGGAGAAGTGAGAGACCAAATTGGAGGTGGAAAGATGGAGTGAAAAAGATTTTGTGTGATCGGGGCCTGAACATGCAGGAGGGTGAAAGGAGGGCAAGGAATAGAGTGAATTGGATCGATGTGGTATACCGGGGTTGACGTGCTGTCAGTGGATTGAATCAGGGCATGTGAAGCGTCTGGGGTAAAACATGGAAAGTTGTGTGGGGCCTGGATGTGGAAAGGGAGCTGTTGTTTCGGGCATTATTGCATGACAGCTAGAGACTGAGTGTGAACAAATGGGGACTTTGTTGCCTTTTCCTAGTGCTACCTCGCACACATGTACATAATTCATACTGTCTGCCTTTATTTTTCCCATCGCCACCTCGCCACACATGGAATAACAACCCCCTCCCCCCTCATGTGAGCGAGGTAGCGCTAGGAAAGACACCAAAGGCCCCATTCGTTCACACTCAGTCTCTAGCTGTCATGTAATAATGCACCGAAACCACAGCTGCCTTTCCACATCCAGGCCCCACACACTTTCCATGGTTCACCCCAGACGCTTCTTATGCCCTGGTTCAATCCATTGACAGCACGTCGACCCCGGTATACCACATCGTTCCAATTCACTCTATTCCTTGCACGCCTTTCACCCTCATGCATGTTCAGGCCCCGATCACTCAAAACCTTTTTCACTCCATCTTTGCACCTCCAATTTGGTCTCCCACTTCTCCTCGTTCCCTCCACCTCTGACACATATATCCTCTTGGTCAATCTTTCCTCACTCATTCACTACATGTGACCAGACAATTTCAAAACACCATCTTCTGCTCTCTCAACCACACTCTTTCTATTTACACACATCTCTCTCACCCTTGCATTGCTTACTCGATCAAACCACCTCACACCACATATTGTCCTCAAACATCTCATTTCCAGCACATCCACCCTCCTGCGCACAACTTTATCCATAGCCCACGCCTCGCAACCATTCAACATTGTTGGAACCACTATTCCTTCAAACATACCCATTTTTGCTTTCCGAGATAATGTTCTCGACTTCCAAACAGTCTTCAAGGCTCCCAGAATTTTCGCCCCTTCCCCCACCCTATGATTCATTTCCGCTTCCATGGTTCCATCCGCTGCCAAATCCACTCCCAGATATCTAAAACACTTTACTTCCTCCAGTTTTTCTCCATTCAAACTTGCCTCCCAATTGACTTGACCCTCAACTCTACTGTACCTAATAACCTTGCTCTTATTCACATTTACTCTTAACTTTCTTCTTTCACATACTTTACCAAACTCAGTCACCAGCTTCTGCAGTTTCTTACATGAATCAGCCACCAGCGCTGTATCATCAGTGAACAACAACTGACTCACTTCCCAAGCTCTCTAATCCACAACAGACTGCATACTTGCCCCTCTTTCCAAAACTCTTGCATTCACCTCCCTAACAACCCCATCCATAAACAAATTAAACAACCTTGGAGACATCACACACCCCTGCCGCAAACCTACATTTACTGAGAACCAATCACTTTCCTCTCTTCCTACACGTACACAAGCCTCACATCCTAGATAAAAACTTTCCACTGCTTCTAACAACTTGCCTCCCACACCATATATTCTTAAAACCTTCCACAGAGCATCTCTATCAACTCTATCATATGCCTTTTCCAGATCCATAAATGCTACATACAAATCCATTTGTTTTTCTAAGTATTTCTCACATAATTTCTTCAAAGCAAACACCTGATCCACACATACTCTACCACTTCTGAAACCACACTGCTCTTCCCCAATCTGATGCTCTGTACACGCCTTCACCCTCTCAATCAATATCCTCCCATATAATTTACCAGGAACACTCAACAAACTTATACCTCTGTAATTTGAGCACTCACTCTTATCCCCTTTGCCTTTGTACAATGGCACTATGCAAGCATTCCGCCAATCCTCAGGCACCTCACCATGAATCATGCATACATTAAATAACTTACCAACCAGTCAACAATACAGTCACCCCCTCTTTTAATAAATTCCACCGCAATACCATCCAAACCTGCTGCCTTGCCGGCTTCATCTTCCGTAAAGCTTTTACTACCTCTTCTCTATTTACCAAATCATTTTCCCTAACCCTCTCACTTTGCACACCACCTCGACCAAAACACCCTATATCTGCCACTCTATCATCAAACACATTCAACAAACCTTCAAAATACTCACTCCATCTCCTCACATCACCACTACTTGTTATCACCTCCCCATTAGCCCCCTTCACTGAAGTTCCCATTTGCTCCTTTGTCTTACGCACTTTATTTACCTCCTTCCAAAACATCTTTTTATTCTCCCTGAAATTTAATGATACTCTCTCACCCCAACTTTCATTTGATCTCTTTTTCACCTCTTGCACCTTTCTCTTGACCTCCTGCCTCTTTCTTTTATACCTCTCCCACTCAATTACATTTTTTCCCTGCAAAAATCGTCCAAATGCCTCTCTCTTCTCTTTCACTAATAATCTTACTTCTTCATCCCACCACTCACTACCTTTTCTAATCAACCCACCTCCCACGCTTTTCATGCCACAAGCATCTTTTGCGCAAGCCATCACTGCTTCCCTAAATACATCCCATTCCTCCCCCACTCCCCTTATCTCCTTTGTTCTCACATTTTTCCATTCTGTACTCAGTCTCTCCTGGTACTTCCTTACATAAGTCTCCTTCGCAAGCTCTCTTACTCTCACCACTCTCTTCACCCAAACATTCACTCTTCTTTTCTAAAAACATCCACAAATCTTCACCTTTGATTTGAATGCAAAGGTGAGTAATGTGGCAGTTGAGGGAATATTTGGTATACATGGAGTGTTCAGTGTTGTAAATGGAAATGTTTAAGAGCTTGTAGATTTATGCGCTGAAATAGGACTGATGATTGGGAATACCTGGTTTAAAAAGCGAGATATACATAAGTATACGTATGTAACTAGGAGAGATGGCCAGAGAGCGTTATTGGATTACCTGTTAATTGATAGACGCACGAAAGAGAGACTTTTGGATGGTAATGTGCTGAGAGGTGCAACTGGAGGGATGTCTGATCATTATCTTGTGGAGGCGAAGGTGAAGATTTATGGGGGTTTTCAGAAAAGAAGAGAGAATGTTGGGTTGAAGAGAGTGGTGAGAGTAATTGAGCTGGGGAAGGAGACTCGTGTGAGGAGGTACCAGAGAGACTGGGTACAGAATGGAAAAAGGTGAGAACAAAGGAGGTAAGGGGAGTGGTGGAGGAATGGGATGTATTTAGGGAAGCAGTGATGGCTTGCGCAAAAGATGCTTGTGGCACGAGAAGCGTGGGAGGTGGGTTGATTAGAAAAGGTAGTGAGTGGTGTGATGAAGAAGTAAGATTAATAGTGAAAGAGAAGAGAGAGGCATTTGAACGATTTTTGTAGGGAAAAAATGCAAATGAGTGGGAGAGGTATAAAAGAAGAGACAGGAGATCAAGAAAAAGGTGCAAGAGGTGAAAAAGAGGGCAAATGAGAGTTGGGGTGAGAGAGTACCATTACATTTTAGGTAGAATAAAAAGATGTTTTGGAAGGAGGTAAATAAAGTGCGTAAGACAAGGGAGCAAATGGGAACTTCAGTGAAGGGGGCTAATGGGGAGGTGATAACAAGTAGTGGTGATGTGAGAAGGAGATGGAGTGAGTATTTTAAAGGTTTGCTGAATGTGTTTGATGATAGAGTGGCAGATATAGGGTGTTCTGGTCGAGGTGGTGTGCAAAGTGAGAGGGTTAGGGAAAATGATTTGGTAAATAGAGAAGAGGTAGTAAAAGCTTTACGGAAGATGAAAGCCGGCAAAGCAGCAGGTTTGGATGGTATTGCAGTGGAATTTAATAAAAAAGGGGGTGACTGTATTCTTGACTGGATGGTAAGGTTATTTAATGTATGTATGATTCATTGTGAGGTGCCTGAGGATTGGCGGAATGCTTGCATAGTGCCATTGTACAAAGGCAAAGGGGATAAGGGTGAGTGCTTAAATTAAGAGGTATAAGTCTGTTGAGTATTCCTGGTAAATTATATGGGAGGGTATTGATTGAGAGGGTGAAGGCGTGTACAAAGCATCAGATTGGGGAAGAGCAGTGTGGTTTCAGAAGTGGTAGGGGATGTGTGGATCAGGTGTTTGCTTTGAAGAATGTATTTGAGAAATACTTAGAAAAACAAATGGAATTGTCTGTAGCATTTATGGATCTGGAGAAGGGATATGATATAGAGTTGATAGAGATGCTCTGTGGAAGGTTTTAAGAATATATGGTGTGGGAGGCAAGTTGTTAGAAGCAGTGAAAAGTTTTTATCGAGGATGTAAGGCATGTGTACGTGTAGTAAGAGAGGAAAGTGATTGGTTCTCAGTGAATGTAGGTTTGCGGTAGGGGTGTGTAATATCTCCATGGTTGTTTAATTTGTTTATGGATGGGGTTGTTAGGGAGGTGAATGCAAGAGTTTTGGAAAGAGGGCAAGTATGAAGTCTGTTGGGGATGAGAGAGCTTGGGAAGTGAGTCAGTTGTTGTTCGCTGATGATACAGCGCTGGTGGCTGATTCATGTAAGAAACTGCAGAAGCTGGTGACTGAGTTTGGTAAAGTGTGTGAAAGAAGACAGTTAAGAGTAAATGTGAATAAGAGCAAGGTTATTGGGTACAGTAGGGTTGAAGGTCAAGTCAATTGTGAGGTAAGTTTGAATGGAGAAAAACTTGAGGAAGTAAAGTGTTTTAGATATCTGGGAGTGGATCTGGCAGCGGATGGAACCATGGAAGCGGAAGTGAATCATAGGGTGGGGGAAGGGGCGAAAATTCTGGGAGCCTTGAAGAATGTTTGGAAGTAGAGAACATCATCTCGGAAAGCAAAAATGGGTATGTTTGAAGGAATAGTGGTTCCAGCAATGTTGTATGTTTGCGAGGCGTGGGCTATGGATAGATTTGTGCGCAGGAGGGCGGATGTGCTGGAAATGAGATGTTTGAGGACAAAATGTGGTGTGAGGTGGTTTGATCGAGTAAGTAATGTAACGGTTAGAGAGATGTGTGGAAATAAAAAGAGTGTGGTTGAGAGAGCAGAAGAGGGTGTTTTGAAATGGTTTGGTCACATGGAGAGAATGAGTAGGGAAAGATTGACCAAGAGGATATATGTGTCAGAGGTGGAGGGAACGAGAAGTGGGAGACCAAATTGGAGGTGGAAAGATGGAGTGAAAAGATTTTGAGTGATCGGGGCCTGAACATGCAGGAGGGTGAAAGGCGTGCCAGGAATAGAGTGAACTGGAACGATGTGGTATACCGGGGTCGACGCGCTGTCAATGGATTGAACCAAGGCATGTGAAGCGTCTGGGGTAAATATTGGAAAGTGTGTGGGGCCTGGATGTGGAAAGGGAGCTGTGGTTTCGGTGCATTATTACATGACAGCTAGAGACTGAGTGTGAACGAATGGGGCCTTTGGTGTCTTTCCTAGCGCTACCTCGCACACATGAAGGGGGAGTGGGTTGTTATTCCATGTGTTGCGAGGTGACGATGGGAACAAATAAAGGCAGACAGTATGAATTATGTACATGTGTATATATATATATGTCTGTGTGTGAATATATATGTGTACACTGAGATGTATAGGTATGTATATTTGCGTGTGTGGACGTGTATGTATATACATGTGTATGTGGGCGGGTTGGGCCATTCTTTCGTCTGTTTCCTTGCGCTACCTCGCTAACGTGGGAGACAGCGACAACCAAAATAAATCAAAAAAAAATAAAATATATATATATATATATACATATATATATATATATATATATATATATATATATATATATATATATATATATATATATATATATATATATATATATATATATATATATATATATATATATATATATATATATACATATATATATATATATATATATATATATATATATATATATATATATATATATATATATATATATATATATATATGTATTTTTTTTTTTTTTTTTTTTTTTTTTTTTTTTTTTTCCTAGGGAGGGAGCAGAGAGGGGGGCCAGGTGGGGATGTTCCCTCAGGGGCCCAGTCCTCTGTTCTTAGCGCTACCTCGCTAATGCGGGAAATGGCGAATAGTATGAAAAAAAAAAATATATATATATATATATATATATATATATATATATATATATATATATATATATTCTTTCTTTTCTTTTAAATTATCCGCCATTTCCCGCATTAGCGAGGTAGCGTTAAGAACAGAGGACTGGGCCTTTGTGGAATATCCTCACCTTGCCCCCCTCTGTTCCTTCTTTTGGAAAATTAAAAAAAAGAAAAAAAAAAACGAGAGGGGAGGATTTCCAGCCTCCTGCTCCCTCCCCTTTTAGTCGCCTTCTACGACACGCAGGGAATACGTGGGAAGTATTCTTCATCCCCTATCCCCAGGGATATATATATATATATATATATATATATATATATATATATATATATATATATATATATATATATATATATATATATATATATATATATATATATATATATATATATATATATGGGTTTTCAGAAAAGAAGAGTGAATGTTGGGGTGAAGAGGGTGGTGAGAGTAAGTGAGCTTGGGAAGGAGACTGTGTGAGGAAGTACCAGGAGAGACTGAGTACAGAATGGAAAAAGGTGAGAACAATGGAAGTAAGGGGAGTGGGGGAGGAATGGTATGTATTTAGGGAATCAGTGATGGATTGCGCAAAAGATTCTTGTGGCATGAAAAGAGTGGGAGGTGGGTTCATTAGAAAGGGTAGTGAGTGGTGGGATGAAGAAGTAAGAGTATTAGTGAAAGAAAAGAGAGAGGCATTTGGACGATTTTTGCAGGGAAAAAATGCAATTGAGTGGGAGATGTATAAAAGAAAGAGACAGGAGGTCAAGAGAAAGGTGCAAGAGATGAAAAAAAGGGCAAATGAGAGTTGGGGTGAGAGAGTATCATTAAATTTTAGGGAGAATAAAAGGATGTTCTGCAAGGAGGTAAATAAAGTGCGTAAGACAAGGGAGCAAATGGAATTTCAGTGAAGGGCGCAAATGGGGAGGTGATAACATGTAGTGGTGATGTGAGAAGGAGATGGAGTGAGTATTTTGAAGGTTTGTTGAATGTGTCTGATGACAGAGTGGCAGATATAGGGTGTTTTGGTCGAGGTGGTGTGCAAAGTGAGAGGGTTAGGGAAAATGATTTGGTAAACAGAGAAGAGGTAGTAAAAGCTTTGCGGAAGATGAAAGCCGGCAAGGCAGCAGGTTTGGATGGTATTGCAGTGGAATTTATTAAAAAAGGGGGTGACTGTATTGTTGACTGGTTGGTAAGGTTATTTAATGTATGTATGACTCATGGTGAGGTGCCTGAGGATTGGCGGAATGCGTGCATAGTGCCATTGTACAAAGGCAAAGGGGATAAGAGTGAGTGCTCAAATTACAGAGGTATAAGTTTGTTGAGTATTCCTGGTAAATTATATGGGAGGGTATTGATTGAGAGGGTGAAGGCATGTACAGAGCATCAGATTGGGGAAGAGCAGTGTGGTTTCAGAAGTGGTAGAGGATGTGTGGATCAGGTGTTTGCTTTGAAGAATGTATGTGAGAAATACTTAGAAAAGCAAATGGATTTGTATGTAGCATTTATGGATCTGGAGAAGGCATATGATAGAGTTGATAGAGATGCTCTGTGGAAGGTATTAAGAATATATGGTGTGGGAGGCAAGTTGTTAGAAGCAGTGAAAAGTTTTTATCGAGGATGTAAGGCATGTGTACGTGTAGGAAGAGAGGAAAGTGATTGGTTCTCAGTGAATGTAGGTTTGCGGCAGGGGTGTGTGATGTCTCCATGGTTGTTTAATTTGTTTATGGATGGGGTTGTTAGGGAGGTAAATGCAAGAGTCTTGGAAAGAGGGGCAAGTATGAAGTCTGTTGGGGATGAGAGAGCTTGGGAAGTGAGTCAGTTGTTGTTCGCTGATGATACAGCGCTGGTGGCTGATTCATGTGAGAAACTGCAGAAGCTGGTGACTGAGTTTGGTAAAGTGTGTTGGAAGAAGAAAGTTAAGAGTAAATGTGAATAAGAGCACGGTTATTAGGTACAGTAGGGTTGAGGGTCAAGTCAATTGGGAGGTGAGTTTGAATGGAGAAAAACTGGAGGAAGTGAAGTGTTTTAGATATCTGGGAGTGGATCTGTCAGCGGATGGAACCATGGAAGCGGAAGTGGATCATAGGGTGGGGGAGGGGGCGAAAATTCTGGGAGCCTTGAAGAATGTGTGGAAGTCGAGAACATTATCTCGGAAAGCAAAAATGGGTATGTTTGAAGGAATAGTGGTTCCAACAATGTTGTATGGTTGCGAGGCGTGGGCTATGGATAGAGTTGTGCGCAGGAGGATGGATGTGCTGGAAATGAGATGTTTGAGGACAATGTGTGGTGTGAGGTGGTTTGATCGAGTAAGTAACGTAAGGGTAAGAGAGATGTGTGGAAATAAAAAGAGCGTGGTTGAGAGAGCAGAAGAGGGTGTTTTGAAATGGTTTGGGCACATGGAGAGAATGAGTGAGGAAAGATTGGCCAAGAGGATATATGTGTCGGAGGTGGAGGGAACGAGGAGAAGAGGGAGACCAAATTGGAGGTGGAAAGATGGAGTGAGAAAGATTTTGTGTGATCGGGGCCTGAACATGCAGGAGGGTGAAAGGAGGGCAAGGAATAGAGTGAATTGGAGCGATGTGGTATACTGGGGTTGACGTGCTGTCAGTGGATTGAATCAAGGCATGTGAAGCGTCTGGGGTAAACCATGGAAAGCTGTGTAGGTATGTATATTTGCGTGTGTGGACGTATGTATATACATGTGTATGGGGGTGGGTTGGGCCATTTCTTTCGTCTGTTTCCTTGCGCTACCTCGCAAACGCGGGAGACAGCAACAAAAAAAGAAAAAAAAAAAAAATATATATATATATATATATATATATATATATATATATATATATATATATATATATATATATATATAAAATTGAGTGCTCAAATTACATAGGTATAAGTTTGTTGAGCATTCCTGGGAAAATATATGGGAGGGTATTGACTGAGAGGGTGAAGGCATGTACAGAGCATCAGATTGGTGAAGAGCAGTGTGGTTTCAGAAGTGGTAGAGGATGTGTGGATCAGGTGTTTGCTTTGAAGAATGTATGTGAGAAATACTTAGAGAAGCAAATGGATTTGTATGTAGTATTTACGGATCTGGAGAAGGCATATGATAGAGTTGATAGAGATGCTCTGTTGAAGGTATTAAGAATATATGGTGTGGGAGGCAAGTTGTTAGAAGCAGTGAAAAGTTTTTACCGAGGTATGTGTACGTGTAGGAAGAGAGGAAAGTGATTGGTTCTCAGTGAATGTAGGTTTGCGGCAGGGGTGTGTGATGTCTCCATGGTTGTTTAATTTGTTTATGGATGGGGTTGTTAGGGAGGTGAATGCAAGAGTTTTGGAAAGAGGGGCAAGTATGCAGTTTGTTGTGGATGAGAGAGCTTGGGAAGTGAGTCAGTTGTTGTTAGCAGATGATACCACGCTGGTGGCTGATTCGTGTGAGAAACTGCAGAAGCTGGTGACTGAGTTTGGTAAAGTGTGTGAAAGAAGATAGATGAGAGTAAATGTGAATTAGAGCAAGGTTATTAGGTACAGTAGGGTTGAGGGACAAGTCAATTGGGAGGTAAGTTTGAATGGAGAAAAACTGGCGGAAGTGAAGTGTTTTAGATATCTGGGAGTGGATATGGCAGCGGATGGAACCATGGAAGCGGAAGTGAATCAAAGGGTGGGGGAGGGGGCGAAAGTTCTGGGAGCGTTGAAGAATGTGTGGAAGTCGAGAACATTATCTTGGAAAGCAAAAATGGTTATGTTTGAAGGAATAGTGGTTCCAACAATATTATATTGTTGCGCAGGAGGGTGGATGTACTGGAAATGAGATGTTTGAGGACAATATGTGGTGTGAAGTGGTTTGATCGAGCAAGTAATAATAGGATAAGAGAGATGTGTGGTAATAAAAAGAGTGTGGTTGAGAGAGCAGAAGAGAGTGTATTGAAATGGTTTGGTTACATGGCGAAAATGATTAACGAAAGATTGACCAAGAGGATATATGTGTCAGAGGTAGAGGAAAGGAGGAGAAGTGGGAGACCAAATTGGAGGTGGAAAGATGGACTGAAACAGATTTTTAGTGATCGGAGCCTGAACGCTCAGCAGGGTGAAAGGCGTGTAAGGAATAGAGTGAATTGGAACGATGTGGTATACCGGGGTCGACCTGCTGTCAATGGATTGACCCAGGGCATGTGAAGCGTTTGAGGTAAACCATGGAAAGTTCTCTGGGGCCTGGATGTGGAAAGGGAGCTGTGGTTTCGGTGCAGTATTACTTGACAGCCAGAGACTGAGTGTGAACGAATGTGGCCTTTGTCGTCTTTTCCTAGCGCTACCTCGCGCATATGAGGTGGGAGGGTGTTATTATTTCATGTGTGGCGGGGTGGCGATGGGAATGAATAAAGGCAGACAGTATGAATTATATATATGTGTATAAATGTATATGTCTGTGTGTGTGTATATATATGTATATGTTGAGCTGTATAGGTATGTATATGTGCGTGTGTGGACGTGTATGTATATACCTGTTTTTGTGGGTGGGTTGGACCATTTCTTTTGTCTGTTTTCTTGCGCTACCTCGCCAACGCGGG
This sequence comes from Panulirus ornatus, assembly GCF_036320965.1. Classification (NCBI taxonomy): domain Eukaryota; kingdom Metazoa; phylum Arthropoda; class Malacostraca; order Decapoda; family Palinuridae; genus Panulirus; species Panulirus ornatus. The sequence goes on along the minus strand of NC_092227.1, from coordinate 36,704,257 downwards.
AGACAGCGACAAAGCAAAATGAATATATATATATATATATATATATATATATATATATATATATATATATATATATATATATATATATATATATAACATATATATATAACAAGATCATGCGTCAACTGCGTTATGGAGGTGTGATCACCCATATTCAGCGCCAGTACTACAACCTCCCCTGCGAAAGGCTCCTCCTCCGCACTGGACCCGAAGCGATGTCACTTGCCCAGTTAAACGAGGCCCAATATCTCTGAAAGAGACCCCAGTGTTATCACGACCTTTCTAAAGGTTCCATCAGCCCAAGACTGCACTTCTGGTAGTAGAGGAAGGTAGACTCCTTTGGAGTGCAGTTCTTTGGCAGGACTGTACTCCCAGTGATACGGCCTCGCCAAGGTGACTTTGCACTCGAGGTGTAACCTTGTCCAGTCGGAGTCTGGCCAGGACATATATATATTATCCCTGGGGATAGGGGAGAAAGAATACTTCCCACGTATTCCCTGCGTGTCGTAGAAGGCGACTAAAAGGGGAGGGAGCGGGTGGCTGGAAATCCTCCCCTCTCGTTTTTTTTAATTTTCCAAAAGAAGGAACAGAGAACGAGGCCAGGTGAGGATGTTCCCTCAGAGGCCCAGTCCTCTGTTCTTAACGCTACCTTGCTAACGCGGGAAATGGCGAATAGTATGAAAGAAAAAAGATATATATATATATATATATATATATATATATATATATATATATATATATATATATATATATATATATATATATATATATATATTACCTTTATGAATGAGCGAAACAAGAAAAACATCAAAAGAGAATTAATAATCACCTTAGTAAATAAGTGTTTGAGTATATTACAGAGGCGACCTTTTCATGAGAATATTCTTTTCAAAATATATCTGAAGCGTCTAGTGCTAGCGTACTATTAGGTAACTAAAAGCCATTTTTTTCATTTTACTACGCCATCAGCTGCATTTAATATAAAATCCAAATTCTAATCGTCACTCTACTCCAGATAGCACGTAATAAGCTTGAACAAATGAAAGATATTATACAAATCCACAAAAACGTTTCACTGATCAACACCATATGGTGTTATATATATATATATATATATATATATATATATATATATATATATAATATCAACAACAATGTTGTCCTTCAGGAAGTGGTGTCTTATAATGAACAATAATACTTGCATTGGATAATACTTGCACTGTTTATTCAATCTGGACAGCCTCCAGCCATACCAACGCCTTTACTAAATTCAGAACACAGTGTCAGATTCTTCACATTTGCAAGGGAGATTTGCAACCTTGATTGTGATGACTGTTGTGACAAGCTTTGACGTTAAGTCATTGTTTACCAATATCCCACTATCGGAAACTATTAATATTTGTGTCGAGGGTCTGTTTGAGGGCCGTGAAGTGGTTAATTCTTTCACAAAACAGAAATTGCATAAATCTATCACACCAGCAGGAAATTATTGTCATTTTTCTTCACTGACTTTGTTTATACTCAGAGTGATGGTGCTTACGTGGGCAGACTCTGTAGCCCCTCACTGATAAATTTATTCTTGGTCCATCATGAGACACGATGGTGGAATGACTTCCTCCTGATCTTAAGGCTTGATCTTATCATTGTTATATGGATGATACATTCTGTGTTTTATATGTTAAGGATATGTTTCTATGTTTCTCAATTCTTAAACTACTTAAAAACTTTAGACACCATATTCCATTTCTGAGCAGGAGATAAATGATGAATCATCTTTCCTTAATACCTTGAATGATCTCTCGAATGTTGCATTTTTCACCAAGTTTTCCTTTTATTCTAGACACCTTTAAGAGATATCTTATTACAACTTTAATTCAATCATCATAGCTTAGGAAAGTTGTTCTAACTTCACAGCACTCCATTTTAAATTCCAGTTTTTTGAAATGCTGTATGCCATTGAATGCATTTAGTTCAAAGTATTTTGACACACCTTGGTATGCTATTGCAGCCTAGCGAACAAATGCTTTTTATTAAGAAAGATATCGTAAATTTCCCTATAATCTTCATCGGTCATTGCAGCTTCTCACAAACGAAATATATATCAAATTACAGAGAATTCTATCCCCGGTTACAGTCAATTATATTGAGACCTAATCGTACCATTAGCCATTTCTTTAGATTCAAGAATGTTGCTATTCCTAAGGAATTATAGGCATCTGAGCCCTACAAGTACGAGTGCCAACGTTGTGATGCAGTGTATATTGGCATATAATGATACCGGTTACAGGTCCGTATGTTTGAAAAAAAATGTTGATTAGGACCAACTGGCAGTTAACGAACCATCATATTGAGCTATGCGCACGCATGCGTAGATTGCCAACCACCCAAAACAACTGAGTTCGTTTTCAGCTAACACCTCTCGCTCCAGCAGTACTGACTCTCTCTTATAATCATAGAGTCTTTCTTAACCATGAGCGGAGAGCCCTCTTCATCAAGAAACTCTAGAACACTATCCTTGGGTCTGTCAGACCCGACGCTTCTCGAAGTTTGTTTGTTCTCCAGGGTGCCCGTATGTGTACGTTCACGTGGGGTCCCTCTACCTTCAGTTCTTGTTCAGACATCGCCAAGGGCGGATGTTTCACTCTGTTACTTTTTCCCTCTTTGTGTTTTATGGTGTCTGGGTCTGCTAGCCCATGGATAGTGATAGTGTGAGGGATCACTAGCCTATAGATAATAAGTGTCCTACAGCTTATGGTAAGGCAGGCAAGCTCTTCGTCTGTCAGCTGGAAGCAGGTGGTCAGGGGAATGGATTCTTCTAATATTTAGTCATTATGATTAATAATTCTTGTGTCATGTTGATAAGAGTAATGATTCTTTATATCAATTTCAAAAGTTTTTTGTTTTTCGACAATAAAAACTTCCAATTATCTCACTTTAACCAGGTAAAATTATGTTTAAAGTTTATGTACAAATACATTTTTCAACAATTTGAATTTAGAAAAATTTCATTAATTTATTCATTTTTCTCCACCAGGTCTGTTGGACTCCAAGGGTAGTGAAATCGTTCTAGTGTTCTAAGTCAAACCTCTTGTTTCATTAAGCCACTTGTTTTAATGTTGTTAGACCATGTACAACGCGAGTTTTGGCAGTTGCTTAGAGATTTTATCTCTCAATTTTTGTTTTCTGACGAGAGTTTTGTGTGGATATCTGTGTTCCAGCACTACATTTCTTGTTTTCAAATTTACTAATAACTAACATTTTTGTTTTATAGCCATTTCTGGTACATAACTGAGTTCTTATGTACACCATGTGTAGTTTTGTGTTTAGTTTGCATGATGGTCGAAGTAGTATATTCCTAAACTGTCATTATTTAACCGATCAACCCTCCTCGCACCATATATTCTCCACATACATTTCATCTACAACACATCCAACCACTACCGTACATTTTCATCTATAGTCCATGTCTTGCATTCACACAGCATTGTTGGGACTACTGTACCTTCAAACATTCACATTCGTCCTCCCACACTGTGCTTTCTCTTTTCACACATTCCTCAATGCTTCCAGAACCTTCAGCCCCTCACCCAACCTATGACCGCATCCATGGCTCCATTTGTTGCCATGTCTACCCACAATTATCTAAAATACTTCACTTCCAGGTTTTCTCCATTCAAACTCATACATCAACTAAACTGTTCCTCTGGGTTGAATAACCTAATAACCTTGCTTTTGTTCACTTTTGCTTTCAACTTTCTCCTTCCACACACTCTCCCAAAATAAGACGCCAACTACTGCATTTTCTCTGCCACCAGTACTCTATCATTAGCGAAGAACTACTCACTCCTCAAACCTTTGCACCCCTACAGACTGCATACTTTCCCCTCTCTCCAAAATTCTTACTTTCTTATCAGCAAAGAACAGCTCGCTTCCCAAGCCCCCTCATCCCCAACAGACTCTCCAAGACTCTTGCATTTACCTCCCTCATCACTCCAAACATTAAAAAAGTAAAACGCCATAGTGACATTACACACCCTGCCTGGAACCATTCACCCTCTACCCTACCCACTTGCAGACACGTCTATTCTCTTGATAAAAACTCCCACTCCTTCGTAGAGATTTTCTACTACACTTTTTGTTCGTAACACCTTCTGCAAAGCATCTATACCAGCCCTGTCACATTCCTTTTCCAGATCCATAAATGCAACACACATATCCTCTGTTTCTCTATGCATTTCTCACGCACGCATTCTTCAAAGCAAATACTTTATTCATACATCCTTCAACACTCCTAAAATCAAATTGATCCTCCCAGTTGGATGCTCTCTGCATGCTACTAAACCTCAATCACGAACCTCCCATACACCTTACATGTAAACTTAACAAACTAATACCTCTGTAATTCGAACACCCAGCTTTGCATCCTTGCCTTTATACAGTGGCTCTATGCAGGCTTTCCGTCAAAACTGAGGCACCTCAATGTCATCCATGATACATACAGTGAACATTGTAAGTAACCAATCAACAACTTAGTAGCCCCTTTCTCCAGAAATTCACAGCAATACATCCACTCTAGCAGCCTTGACAAACTTCATCTTACTCAAGGCTTTCACTACCAGGTAATGATGAGATATTCCACCAACTGCCCTTCTCCGCCCATTCACCAGAAATCTTTCTTTTGTATATGAATCCATTAGTATGTAATCCAATAATACTCGCTAACCATCTTTCTTACTCACCCACGCACACTTATGCATGTCCCTCTTATAAACCAAGTATTCCTAAACACCAGTCCTTTTTCAGTACACAACTCTACAAGCTGTTTACCATTTCTGCTCCATTACGCCACGAGTGAAAAGTCATCTTTGGTTGAGCTGTATCGCTGAGAGTACAGTCTCGTCAAAGTTCACTAAAGGAGACCACATTTTCCTACTGCAGAAAGAAGCGCAGACCTGGGCCGCTTGAGCCCTTAGAAGGGCCCTGGATTCCACAAGAGAACTCTTGTGGACTCTTCTTAGCAATTAGTCCTTGTAGAATTAATATATATATATATATATATATATATATATATATATATATATATATATATATATATATTTTTTTTTTTTTTTTTTTTTTGCTTTGTCGCTGTCTCCCGCGTTTGCGAGGTAGCGCAAGGAAACAGACGAAAGAAATGGCCCAACCCACCCCCATGAACATGTATATACATGCGTCCACACACGCAAAATATACATGCCTACACAGCTTTCCATGGTTTACCCCAGACGCTTCACATGCCCCGATTCAATCCACTGACAGCACGTCAACCACGGTATACCACATCGCTCCAATTCACTCTATTCCTTGCCCTCCTTTCACCCTCCTGCATGTTCAGGCCCCGATCACACAAAATCTTTTTCACTCCATCTTTCCACCTACAATTTGGTCTCCCTCTCCTCTCGGTCCCTCCACCTCCGACACATATATCCTCTTGGTCAATCTTTCCTCACTCATTCTCTCCATGTGCCCAAACCATTTCAAAACACCCTCTTCTGCTCTCTCAACCACGCTCTTTTTATTTCCACACATCTCTCTTACCCTTACGTTACTTACTCGATCAAACCACCTCACACCACACATTGTCCTCAAACATCTCATTTCCAGCACATCCATCCTCCTGCGCACAGCTCTATCCATAGCCCACGCCTCGCAACCATACAACATTGTTAGAACCACTATTCCTTCAAACATACCCATTTTTGCTTTCCGAGATAATGTTCTCGACTTCCACAAATTCTTCAAGGCTCCCAGGATTTTTGCCCCCTCCCCCACCCTATGATTCACTTCCGCTTCCATGGTTCCGTCCGCTGCCAGATCCACTCCCAGATATCTAAAACACTTCACTTCCTCCAGTTTTTCTCCATTCAAACTTACCTCCCAATTGACTTGACCCTCAACCCTACTGTACCTAATAACCTTGCTCTTATTCACATTTACTCTTAACTTTCTCCTTTCACACACTTTACCAAACTCACTCACCAGCTTCTGCAGTTTCTCACATGAATCAGCCATCAGCGAACAACAACTGACTCACTTCCCAAGCTCTCTCATCCACAACAGACTTCATACTTGCCCCTCTTTCCAAAACTCTTGCATTCACCTCCCTAACAACCCCATCCATAAACAAATTAAACAACCATGGAGACATCACACACCCCTGCCGCAAACCTACATTCACTGAGAACCAATCACTTTCCTCTCTTCCTACACGTACACATGCCTTACATCCTCGATAAAAACTTTTCACTGCTTCTAACAACTTGCCTCCCACACCATATATTCTTAATACTTTCCACAGAGCATCTCTATCAACTCTATCATATGCCTTCTCCAGATCCATAAATGCTACATACAAATCCATTTACTTTTCAAAGTACTTCTCACATACATTCTTCAAAGCAAACACCTGATCCACACATCCTCTACCACTTCTGAAACCACACTGCTCTTCCCCAATCTGATGCTCTGTACATGCCTTCACCCTCTCAATCAATACCCTCCCATATAATTTACCAGGAATACTCAACAAACTTATACCTCTGTAATTTGAGCACTCACTCTTATATATATATATAGTGGGAGATGAGTCAGTTGTTGTTCGCTGATGATACACAGCTGGTGGCTCATTCGGTTGAGAAACTGCAGAAGCTGGTGACTGAGTTTGTTAAAGTGTGTGAAAGAAGAAAGCTGAGGGTAAACGTGAATAAGAGCAAGATTATTAGGTACAGTAGGGTTGAGGGACAAGTCAATTGGGAGGTAAGTTTGAATGGAGAAAAACTGGAGGAAGTGAAGTGTTTTAGATATCTGGGAGTGGATTTGGCAGCGGATGGAACCATGGAAGCGGAAGTGTATCATAGGGTGGGGAAGGGGGCCAAAGTTCTGGGAGCGTTGAAAAAAATGTGGAAGTCGAGAACGCTATCTTGGAAAGAAAATATGGGTATGTTTGAAGGAGTAGCGATTCCAACAATGTTATATGGTTGCGAGGCGTGGGCTATGGATAGAGTTGTGCGGAGGAGGGTGGATGTGCTGGAAATGAGATGTTTGAGGACAATATGTGGCGTGAGGTGGTTTGATCGAGTATGTAATGAAAGGGTAATAGCGATGTGTGGTAATGAAAAGAGTGTATGGTCGAGAGAGCAAAAGAGGGTGTTTTGAAATGGTTTGGTCGCATGGAGAGAATGAGTGAGGAAAGATCGACAAAGAGGATATATGTGTCAGAGGTAGAGGGAACGAGGATAAGTGGGAGACCAAAATGGAGGTGGAAAGATGGAGTGAAAAAGATTTTGAGTGATCGGGATCTGAACATACAGGAAGGTGAAAGGCGTGCAAGGAATAGAGTGAATTGGAGCGATGTGGTGTACAGGGATCGAAGTGCTGTCAGTGGATTGAACTAGGGCATGTGAAGCGTCTGGGGCAAACGATGGAAAGTTCTGTGGGGCCTGGATGTGGAAAGGGAGCTCTGGTTTCGGGGCATTATACATGACAGCTAGAGACTGAGTGTGAGGGAGTCGGGCCTTTGTAGTCTTTTCTTAGCGCTACCTCGCGCACATGCGGGGGGAGAGGGTTTTCATGTATGGCCGGGGTGGCGACAGAATGAAAAAGGGCAGACAGCATGAATTATGTACATGTGTATATATGTATATGTCTCTGTGTGAGGAGGTGTATGTATATACATGTGTATGAGGGTGGGTTTAGCCATTCGTTCGTCTGTTTCCTTGCGCTACCTCGGTAACGCGGGAGACAGCGAAAAAATATTATATATATATATATATATATATATATATATATATATATATATATATATATATATATATATATATATATATATATATATTGGAAAGGATTACAATTTTGCGTCGTGATCAAGATTTCCTATGAGTCCACGGAGAAAAATGAAACACGAAAAGTTCCCAAGTGCACTTTCGTGTAATAATCACATCATCAGGGAAACACAACAGAGAAATATAACATGTCAGTTGATATACATCGAAGAGACGAAGCAAGGACGCACTATTTGGTAAACATGCCATGACGTCGTCATATCTTTTTTTTTTTTTTTTTTGCTTTGTCGCTGGTCTCCCGCGTTTGCGAGGTAGCCCACAAGGAAACAGACGAAAGAAATGGCCCCACCCCCCCATTACCAAACCGAGGATAAGGGGCCATCGCATGTCCTACTACTTGCTTCAAGGCGCCCTGAATTGGTTCGCACCTCCTGCCCCTCACCCCTATATGTATTCCACGGTCGCTTCCAGTGGTGCCAGTCCGCTGACCCCTGAGTCCACTCCCTGCTGAGCATAGATGAGATATATTTATTCTCTGCTCTGGCCGACAGTGTGTTGCGCCAGATGCTATACTAATCACCCATACCCTAATTTGATCTTGACCCTCATCCCTGACTGCTATCAGGAGTATCCTGGACGTCGGATGTCACATGTGACTCTTATCTGTACGTGCAGGTCTCACACAATGAGATACTATAGCAGGCACCTAGTCTTCTGCCCAGTGTGCTCTATACTTGAATCAGCCACCAGCCGCAGGGTGATCATGCAGGAGAACAACTGCGGTAGTAATGGCCAATGCGCAGGCGTCTGAACCTTCTTGTACGCGCTGTCGGGCCACCGAAGGGACTTTCGAGGGCTGGATGACCGCGGCCCGATTCTTAAAATGCGCACTTGTTTCATTTGGTATACTAACTGGGAGTCTGCTCACTAACTAAGGAACGACTTTAAGTCTGGCATGAGGTGTTAATTGATGAGGGAAGAGAGGAAGGTATAGGAATATGGACGGTCGCAGTGTGTTTATTAGGGCGCGGGGTTGGGGGGGAGGGGGCCCCGGCGGCGGGGGGGTGCATGGGCATGGGGGGAGGCGTACAACCCTTCTGCCGGCCGCGTTAGCGCCCCCGCAGTGATCGTGGGGGGAGGAACTAGGCAGGGCGTGGGCTGGGGCGGTGCGACTCGGGGAGTTGATCTCGGCTGTGCTACAACCCCTTTCCGACCATACACCCATGTTATTCTTAACTACACTTCCATCTGAGACCAGCTCTGATCAATACTCTCATCATATGCCGTCTCCAGATTCCATAAATCGCTTACAATTCAAATGCCATTTGCTTTTCTAAGTTTCTTCTCACTTTCATTTCTGCTAAGCCAAACATCCGGATCCTACACCATCCACGTCTCAACACTGTCGGAAAACAACAGATGACCGCGGCCACAAGCTGAGGCTAGGGCATCATGCCGCGCACCCGTACCCTGCTCCCTTTGCTAGTATCGCCCATTCATTGACAGGCATTGAATCGGTTTATACTCATCTAAACTGGAGAACTCTGTATTTGGGTGCATTCATGTCTTTAGCCCCGTGTGCCTCCTTTGGCGCCTGCGTACTATGCGCTCGTTGCACGCACATGGGCCGCCAATCTCATGGCAACATCACCGCGGAAGGACAGACAGTCTGGTTATTGATTACAGGTCATACCTCCCGGGCTATCAATGAAAGTCTCTCCCCGCGGGTGGAGGGTCCGGGGGTGAAGTAAGGACCACGGCTTTTACTGCCATACCTGGGCAGTTGCCGGCGGTCAGCATTCCGCCAATGAGGGGATACGTCCGGAGTCGATGCGGGTCAATTGCACGTTAGGGTTGGGGCCCGATCCGTGCTCGGGGCCACTATCTCCTCTGTACTCGAAATTCACCCTCTTAGCGGCCTCGCTAGCATCATTTAACAGTGCTGTATATAACCGTCATTATACATCACGCCATCTTCAGTGCTTTGCACATCAACACGGACTGGCGAGCAATTCCGAACCAATTGGGCGCCACCAGTAACCCACAATGATGTTCTCCATGGTGCTCCCTCTGGGTGCTGTACACACGGTGATGGACCGACCGCGCATGAACTTCGGGGATGTGGCGCATGCATATTGTTTGCTAGGACCCACCCCCCCCCCCCCTACTCTCTCACGCCAATCTCTCTCTAGGTGGCCCCTCTGTTTCCATCCGTGCTACATGGTCTCTTGACCTCCTGTCCTCGTTCTTGGTATACGGCTACCACTACTATTGCTGGTTGGTCACCGGCCTTAAAGCGTCCTATTTGCCGCGCGCAGGCGCGGGCTTGTTGACAGCCGGATCGGCGGCTCGCCATACACCCTCACTCTCGACCGAGGTGTCTATTCAAACTCCTACCGCACCACCTCGTCTCATGCACCTACAAGCTATCTTTTGAGCTTTCACATGCTATGGATTCCCTTTATACATCCCATTCCTCACACCTCGCCCCTGTAATTCCATTGGTTCTCACTTATTTTCCTATTCTGTTACTCGGGCTTCTCCTTTCAGGTGACTTCTCACACAGGTCCTCCTTCCCAAGCCTCACTTACTTTTCTCACCCACCCTCCTTTCCACCCACATAAACGGAGAATTCACTCTTTTTTTCTCGAAAACCCATACAAATCATCTTCACCTTAACCTCACAAGGATAATGATCAGAATCCCCTCCAGTGGCCAACCTCTATAAGCACATGAACATCCAAAAAGTCTCTCTTTCGCCGCGCATGTCCAATTAACATAGCTAATCCTAATAGAACGCCCTCTGTTCTGGCCATGTCACTCTCCGATGCTCTACATAAGTTTGATACTGATGTATATCTCGGCCCTTTTTTAAACAAGTATTATCCGCTACCAAGGTTATTCCCAATCATCCGTCCGTGTTTCAGACACATAAATCTTACATGCTCTTCACCTCATTTCCATTTACAACACCGTGATCACCATGCTTAATACCAAATTTTCCTCTCAACTGGGGCACATTTACTCACCTTGGACCATCAAATCTCCCATCACTATAACCCCGGTATCGCTGCATAAAACCACTAACACACCTCATTCAGCTTGCTGCCACAAATACACTTGCCTCTCATGATCACGTTTACCTTTCATGCCCTGAGCCGTGCACTTTTGCACCAATAATCATCCAGTCTACTCTCCTATCAACTTCAGTATTTACACATATTAATCGAGTAATTTTATCTTTCCTTACCATTCTACTCCCACATACTACCACAACTCCTGTTTCAGGAGTACTGCTACTCCTTCCCTTGCTATTTTGTCCTCTCACTAATCCATGGACTTTACTCCCTAGGACTTGATTCCTCTCAAACCACTCTTCCCCTTCTCTCTTGAGCTTCGTTTCACTCTATAGCCCCCCAAAACCACTCAGGTTCTTTCAATCAAACATATAACTATCTCTCCTTTTTTTCACATTCTTGGAGCTTAATCAACACACATTTAGGCCCACCCAATCTTGAGTCCTTCGGAGGAGGATGAGCACTCCCCGAGTGACTTCTTCTTCTGCTTTCCCTTTTTCGATAAGTTAAAAAAAAATATAGAGGATAGATGAGATTTTATACTTGTTTGGTGTAGAATGTCTAGCTATACTTGTGTCGCTTATTGCTCATCCCGCGTTTCTTGCGATAGGTTGGCGCAAGGATACAGACGAATATAAAAGAAATGGTCCCACATCCCCGACCCCAGTTATCAGGTACTCTTAATTTGACTTACGTGCCTCACATCCGCATAATTAATACATACATACACAGCTGTCCATGTGTACACCAGGCGCTTCACATGTCACTGCCTTTCAATGCACTGACAGCACGTCAACCCCGGGCTATGACCATCTATCGCTCCAATGCACTCTTATTCATGGAACCTCCTTTCACCCTTTTCTCGGATGTGCTTCAGGCCAACGATCACATCAAAATATGTGTCACTCCAACTTTTCCATCACGTCCAATGTCGGTCTCCCTCTTTCGCCGTGTTCCTCTCCTCACTCTTACGACACATTATCTATCCTATTGCGGCAATCATTTCCTCACTCATTTCCTCTCCAGGTGGCCATATCCACTTCAAAACACCCTCATTTATGCCCTCATCTCAATAACGATCTGGTGAGCTTCCACACATACTCTCGGAACCTGTACGTGTACTCACTCGATCAAACCAACCTCACACCACACTATTGTCCTCAAACATCACTATTTCCAGCAATCCTTACGACCTCTGGCCGCCACAACTCATATCCTTAGTCATCGCCTACGCAACCATACAACTTGTGTTGGATCTCATTATTCCTTCAAACTCTAGACCCCATTGTTTGCGTGCCGTGATAATGTGCTCGACTTCTCACACATTTCTTCAAAGGCCCCCGGGATTTTCGCCCCCTCCCCCATCCCAATGATTGCCACTGTCCGCTTCCTGGGTTGTCCTTCAGCTGCCTCGATGCCTATCTACCAGTATATCTAATACTCTGTCACCTTTCACGCAGGTTGTGCTCAGGCCAATATCCGTCACCTCTCCCAATAAACATGACTTGACCACCGCATATCCCGTAATGCTACCTAATAACCTTGCCCGTCCTGTATCATGAATATATTTTCACATTTTATACCCTTAACTTTCTTCCTGCCACTCACTTTTCCTAACTCTGCTCACAAGCTTCTTGCAGTTTCTCACTATGAATCAGCTCCTCCAGCGCACTGTTTCTTCAGCCCGAACAACATGTCTGACTGACTTCTTCCCCAAAACTCGCTCTATTCCCACCATTCAGACTTCATATACTTTCCGCCCCTCTTGTCCAAACGCGTTGCGGTGTACCTTCCCGATCAACACCATACTTGAAAAAATTATATCAACCATGGAGACATCACGCCACTCCCTCTGCCGCTTAATCCTACATTCACTGAGATTTCACCAATCACGTTTCCTGCGCGTACTACACTTGACCTACATGCCGGCACAGCCTCGATGTATTTTGGTTGCATAGTGCTTCTTACACTAATCTAGGCCGCCATGTTCACCAGAGATGCGCGATGTACCTTCCACAGAGCGCATCTCTATCAACTCTATCATATGCCCTTTCACAATGATCCATATTGGCGACTATACAAATCCATTTGCTTTTGCCTAATGTATTTGAGTGCACTGCACTTTGCTGGCAATGCACAACAACCTGTTCCTCTATCCCATCGACCATATCGCTGAAGACCACACTGCGTCGTGGCCCCTTGCATCGGATATGCGCTGGGTAAGGAAGGCTACGAGCTAGTCAATTCCCAGCCCTCTTAGTTATCCCGTATTCCTGGTGCATACGCTAAAATTAACGCTCCGGTGTCCGACGGCAGTGTAGGGGAGTTGTGCTCGCTCGCTGAGCCACGGGCGCTCCTGGGGAGTCAATGCGGCCCTGGCTGGCTCGCACATGGCCGCACTTTGCCGCTGGCCACTAAGATCATTGTGGATGTATGTCTGGTTTGTTCAGGTCACTATCACATAGGGCTCGTATGGAACATAAGGATCCCCGAGGGGTGTATGAATTGTCAACCTGCTATTTCAATACCTATATCACGGCTGCCTTGCCGGGCACGGTTCATCTACCGCAAAGCTGTGCATCAGAGATTGATTGTTAATGACTTATTGATTATATTTATATAGTATATATATATTATATATCATAGTATTAATATTTATACACACACATATATAGATATATATATTTTACTATATTTATGGTTCCAGATATGATTGATGAGAAAAGAGCATTGTGCAATCCAGAGCCCTTCTATAATTAGGCATCAAGCGGCCCAGGTCTGCGCTTTTAAAAAGCGAGATTTATTACATAAGTATACGTATGTAAGTAGGAGAGTATGGCCAGAGAGCGTTATGTGATTACGTATTAATTGACACTTCTCTCTACCTTCTACATAAACTCATCATTAACATATCCAATCACTTATCCCATATCTTTCATACATCACAGACAACGATTCTTACACCTTATCCTCAAATAACACTTAAAACCTCCCCTCCTCTATCATAAAACCCCCCCCCCCCCCCCCCCCCCCCCCCCCAACACCCCCCCCACCCCCCCCCCAAAAAATAAAACCCCCCCCCTTTTTTCGGGGAAGAAAAGGGGGGGGGTTTTGTAGGTTTGGGAAAGGGAATTTATTAAAAGGAACTTTGTTAAAACCCCTAAGGCTATAAGAATAAAAAAAAAGGGTCTAAAACAAGGGGCAATTGGTAAAGGGAGGTTTTAGGCCAGCGGGATAAACCTGGCAGTGAAAAACCCTTACCCTTGTCCCATTCCCCCCTATTTCATGGCACCGGATTCACTCTTTTGTTCCCCCCCCTTTTCCAATTTTTTCTCCATTTCTCCTCCCCCTACCCTTGGTTCCTTGGGGGGGTATTTTCCCACCCGATAATGGGGGTACCTTTCCGGGATTTTTAAACCAGGGAGGGTTAAAATTCAACCATCTCTCTGCCTTTTCCCCCATCCTTTTATAAACCCCCTACCCACACAGCCCCAAACTCTCTTTTCCACTACACCCCCTTCCCCCCAAATTACCATCCACTCCTCGCAACCTATCAATTGCCAAACCCTTTTCCCTTCAAATCCCTTTTTTGCTTTTCCTTAATTTTTTTGTTTCCCCAAAATTCTTAAGGCTTCAAAATTTTCCCCCCCCCTCCCCCACCCAATTTAAGCATTTTTTTCCCATTTTCCCAAATCCCCGGGGGCCTAGATCCCTCCCAGATATCTAAAACATTTACTTCCTCGTTTTTTCCATTCAAATTACCCAATTAAATTGTCCTCAACCCTACTTTCCTAATCCCTTTTGTTTTAAATAAATTTACTTTCTTTTTTTTTCCCACCTTTTACCAAATCGTCACCACTCGCAGTTTCCCTCAGCCCCAGCCCCTGTTCATCAGCGAACAACAATGACTCATTTCCCCAAGCTCTCTCATCCAAACGATTTCATATTTCCCCCCTTTTTCCCAAAATTTTTTGCATTCACCTCCCTAACCCCCCATCCTAAACAAATTAAACAACAATGGACTTTCAACCCTGCCGAAAACCCAACATTCATTGGAACCAATCACTTTTCTTTCCTACCGTACAATGCTTTCATTTTTTGTTTAAAACTTTTCACTGCTTCTAAACATCCCCCACACAAATTTTTAATACCTTGATTGAGCATCTCTGTAAACTCTTTTCACATGCTTTTTCCAGATCCAAAAAAATTTACAGCAAATACATTGTTTTTATGTATTTCTGCTACATTATGAAGGGCCCAAAACTGATCCACTCATCCTCTACCACTTCGGGAAACCCTTTTGCTCTTCCCCCCCCAAATCTGATGCTCTGTACAAGCCTAAAATTCAAGGCCATCCATCCTCTACATTTTTTCCCCCCCCCCCCAAGGAATACCGGGAATTTTTACCTTGTAATTTAAATACAATATAACATATATTTATTTATTAAAATTTTTTTGCGGGTCTACCGCATTAACGGGGTTTAGCGCAGGATACGACGAAAGACGGCCCACCCCCCTACAACCTGTATATACATACACGTCCACACCACTATACATACATTACACTCAACATTACAATATATACATATACATACACAGAGATATACATAGATCACATTGTACATAATTCAACTGTATCGCTTACATTCCCGTCACCCCCCGCCCACACTGATATGACAGCCCCCTCCCCCCACAAGTGCGAGGGTAGCTCTAGGAAAAGACAAAAAAATAAAAGGGGCCACATTCGTTCACACCCGGTCTCTAGTTTTTGCCATGTATATTCCCACCAAAACCCACAGTCCCTTCCCATCGGGCCCAAAATCTTTCCATGGTTTACCCAGCCTGGATCCCGGGCCCTTCCAGCCCCGGTTCCACATCTTTCCCAATTCACTCTTCATTGCACGCCTTTCACCATCCTCCTTTGTTCGGGCCCCGATCACTAAAAATTTTTTTCACTCCATTTTTCCCACCCCCCCCAATTTGGTCTCCCAACTTCCCCGTTCCTCCCCTTGCACATATATCCTTTTTGTCATTTTTCCGTCTTTCTCTCCACGTGTCCATACATTTCAAAACACCCCCCTCTGCTCTTAACCCGTTTTTTTCCCCACCCCCCTCTCTCACCCTTTTTACTAACTCGATAAAACCCCAGTCACACCACATATTGTCCCAAACATTCATTTCCAGCACTCCACCCTCCTCCGCAAAAACCTATCTATAGCCCAAGCCTCGCAACCATTTTAACTTGTTGGAACAAATTACCTTTAGACATATCCATTTTTGCCTTTCCGCCCATTACATCCGACTTCCCAAATTTTTCAACTTTTCCAGAACTTTCCCGCCTCCCCCCCCCTAGATTCCTTCCGCTTCCATGGTTCCATCCCCCGCCAATTCCACTCCCGATCTCTAAAAACTTACTTCCTCAGTTTTTCTCCATTCAAACTTTTCCTTTTAATTGGCTTTTCCTCAACCCCACCCGTTCCTCAAAAACCTTGCTCTTTTCTATCTGTCTTAGTTTCTTTTTTTTTACAAAATTTACCAAAAGTTTTCACAAGCTTCTGCGGGTTTTACACCCCAATCAGCCCACCGCACGTATAACAACTGACTACTTTCCAAGCTCTCTCTCCACAACAATAGCATACTTGCCCTCTCTCCAAAACTCTTGCATTTTCCCTTTCCTTAACAGCCCCATCCTAAACAAAAAATACAAACCCTGGAGAAAATCAAAACATCCTGCCACAAATCAACAGTCAATGAGAACCAATCACTTTCCTCTCTTCCTACACTTTTCACATGCCTTTTTTCTTGATAAAAAATTTTCACTGCCTTTTTAACAAATTGCCTCCCACACCATTTTTCTTAATATTTTTTTTATTTAAACATCTTAATATTCTTCTAATCAAAACGTCATATGCCTTCTCCAGACCATGAAAAGCCCACATACAAATTCCATTTGCCCTTTTTAAGTATTTTTTCCCAAAATTTTTTCAAAGCAGACACCTTTTTGGGCCCATATCCTCTACCCCTTCTTTAAACCAGTGTTCTTCCCAGGGCTGATGCTCTGTACATGCTTCACCTCTTTATCAAAAACCCTCCCATGTAGTTTTCCCGAATGTTCTCAACAAACTTTTTACCTCTGTAATTTGTAATTTGAGCACTCACTTTATCCCCCTTTTCCCTTTGTACATGAGTTTAACATACATTTTGATAACCTTACCAACCAGTCAACATACAGTCTCCCTTTTTTTTTAAAAAATTTCATACAATACCATCCGCCCCGTGCCCCCTTTTTGGCCCTTTTATCTTCCCCCCAAAGCTTTTTACCCCTTCTCTTTTTCCCCAAATATTCTCCCTAAACCCTTTAATTTTCACCCACCCCGACCAAAACACCTAAAAATTTCGCACTTTCAAAACCCCATTCAACAGATCTTCAAAAACCCTCTATCTTTACAAACACCATTTCTTGTTTTTCACCTCCCCATTTGCCCCCTTCACTTTGGCGTTTCCATTTTTTTCCTTGTCTTACGCACTTTATTTACCTCTTCCCAAGTCATTTTTTATTCTCCCTAAAATTTAATGTATCTATCACCCCAATATCAATTTCCCCCTCTTTTTCATTCTTTGCACTTTCTCTTGACCTCCCTGCCCCCTTTCATTTATACATTCCCAGTCATTTGCTTTTTTTCCTGCAAAAATCGTCGAAATCCCTAAACATATATATTTTTATTTTTATTATCTTTGTCGCTGTTTTCCCGGGTTAGCGTGGTAGCCCCTAGAAAAAAGACGAAAGAATAAACCCAACCCCCCCACTACACGGATTTTTAGGGTAACTTTTATGGTTTTGGAGAAGGCATACGATAGAATTGATAAGATTCTCTTTTGGAAGGTAAAAGAATTTTTGGGTGTGGGAGGCAAGTTGTTAGAAGCAGTGAAAAGTTTTTATCGTGGATCCCCAAAAAGTCATTTTGTTTTTGTTTTTAGGGTTAGAGAGGTAAGTGTTTTGTTCTCAGTGAATTTTTGGTTTCCCACCCAGGGGGTTTGTGTGATGTTCCATGGTTTTTTTATTTTAGATATATACTTTATTTTATATATATAAAATATATTATATTTTTATTTAAAATTTTAATATTAATATATTCTATTTTATAAATTAATTTCTTTTCTTTTTATTTTTTCCCTTTGTCGCTGTCTCCCCGTTTGAGAGGTGCGCAGGAAAAAGACGAAAGAATGGCCCAACCCCCCCCATACACATGCTATACAACGTCCACACACGCCCAAATTTATACATACCTACCAGCTTTCCTGGTTTACCCCAGACGCTTCACATGCCTTGATTAAATTTCAGACAGCACGTCAACCCCCGGGTATACCCTAGCCCCAAAATTCCTTTTATTCCTTGCCCCCCTTTACCCTCCGAAAGTTCAGGCCCCGGTCACACAAATTTTTTTTCACTCCTCTTTCCACCTCCAATTTGGTCTCCCTCTTCTCTTTCCCCTTTCACCCCGACACATAATCCTTTTTGGTTTTCAATCTTTCCTCACTCTTTCTTCCATGTGAAAAAACCCATTTCAAAACACCTCTTTGCTCTCTCAAACCACTCTCTTTTTTTTTTTCCACACATCTTTTTCTTACCCTTACGTTACTTATCGTCAAACACCTCACATCACACATTGGCCTCAAACATCTCATTCCCCAGCACACCATCCCCTTGCGCACAACTCATCCATTGTCCACGCCTCGCCCCAAACCCTTAAAACATTGTTGGAAACCCCTATTCCTTTCAAACATACCCCTTTTTTTTTCCGGGGGATAATGTTATCGACTTTCCAAACATTCTTCAAGGCCCCAGTTTTTTTGCCCCCTCCCCCACCCAGATATTTCCCCTTCGTGTTATCCATTCCCCCTGCCAGATCCACTCCCAGATTATTAAAACACCCTTTTCTTCCTCCGTTTTTTCCATTCAAACTCACCTTCCCCCCCCCCAATTTTACTTGACCCCCAAACTCTGTACCTAATAACCCTTTCCTTTTTCAAATTTTTTCTTAACTTTTTCTTTCACACATTTACCAAAAAAAGCCCCCAGTTTTTTTCGCAGTTTTCACTGAATCAGCCACCAGCGTTTTTTTCTCAGCCCCCAACAACAATTGACCCACTTCCCAAGCTCTTCATCCCCAACAGACTTCATACTTGCCCTCATTTTCCAAAAATCTTGCATTCACCCCCCCTAACAACCCATCCATAAAAAAATTAACAACCATGGAGAACACACACCCTGCCCCAAACCCAAAATTCACTGAGAACCAAACACTTTCCTCTTTTTCCTTTCACGTACAAAAAAAAAAGCCTTACATCTCGATAAAAACTTTTCACTGCTTCTAACAACCCTTTCCTCCCCACCAAAATTTCTTTACCTTCCGCAGAGCATCTCTGTAACTTATCATATGCCTTCTCCAGATCCATAATGTAATTTCAAATCCAATTGCTTTTTAAGTATTTTCACTACATTCTTCAAAACAAACACCTGATCCACACATCCTCTACCACTTCTGAAACACAAATTTCCCCTTCCCCAATCTGATGCTTGTACATGCCCCTTTACCCTCTGCAATACCTCCCAGTTAATTTGCCAGGAATACTCAACAAAAATTTTTTTAAAAACTGGGAATTGAGCCCCTTCACCTACCCTTTTGCTTTTTTTAAATGGCACTTTGCACGCATTCGCCAATCTCAGGCATTTACCTTTAGTATACATACATTAAATTTAACCCCCACCAACCAGTCAACAATACCCTACCCCCTTTTTTTAAAAAATTCCACTGCAAAAAACCATCCCAAAACCCGTCCTTGCCGGGGGGCATCTTCCGCCCAAAACTTTACTACCTCTTCTCGTTTACCAAAAATTTTTTTTTTTTTTTTTAACCTCCGCATTTGCACCCCAGCTCGACCAAAACCCTTTTTATCTGCCACTCTTTTCATCAAAAACATTCAACAAACCTTCAAATTACTCACTCCTCTCCTTCTCACATCACCCCTACTTGTTATCCCTCCCCATTTGCGCCCTTTACGAAGTTCCCATTTGTTCCTTTGGGGTTTACGCCTTTATTACCTCCTTCCAGAACATCTTTTTATTCTCCCTAAAGTTTAATGATACTCTCCACCCCAATTCTTATATATATTTATTTTATTTTTTATATATATATTTATATATATTTATATATTAATATATATATATTAATATATATATATTATTTTATATATTTTTTTTTTTTTTTCCAAACTATTCCCCATTTCCCGCGTTAGCGTTTGAAAAGGCGTTAAGAAAGGCCCCCCCCCCCCCCCCCCCCCTGGCCCCCCTAGGGGAATATCCTCACGGGCCCCCTTTCTCGGTTCCTTCTTTTGAAAATTAAAAAAAAATTTTGAGGAGGGGAGGTTCCAGCCCCCCCTCCCCCCCTTTAGTCGCCTTTTACGACACGCAGGGAATAGGTCGGGGGTTTTTATTTTTTTTTTTAAATTTTTTTTTTTTTTTTTTTGCTTGTTTTTTTGTTTTTTATTGTTTTATTAATTTATTATATTTAATTTATATATTATTATGGGATTTTTTTATTATAAAATATTAAAATATATATATTTTAAAATATATATATATTTTATTTATATATTATTTATATATATATTAATGTTTATTATATATATTTTTAAAATATAATTTTTTTATAAAAAAATAATTATATATATTGTTAATATTTTATTTTAAATTTTAATATTTTTAATTTTTATATATATATATATATTTTAAATATTTTTATTTTAAAAATATAGTGGTTCCAACAATGTTTTTAGGGTTTTTGCGGGGGGACTAGGGATGGGTTTTGTGGCGGAGGATGGATGTGTGGAATGAGATGTTGAGGACGGGTGGGGGTTTTGGAGGTGGTTTGATCGGTAAGTCGAAAAGGGTAAGAGGATGAAATGGAAATAAAAAGAGCGTGGTTTGAGGGGAGCAGAAGAGGGTGTTTTGAAAGGGTTGGTCCATGGAGGAATGAGTGGGGAAAAGATTGGGAAAAAAGGGGATTGTATCAGAGGTGGAGGAAACGAGAAGCTGGAGACCAATTCTGAGGTGGAAGGATGGAGTGAAAAAGATTTTGAGCGATCGCGGCCTGAGCTTACAGGAGGGTGAAAGGCGTGCAGGGAATAGAGTGAATTGAAACGTTGAGGTATGCTGGGGAGGACGTGCTGTCAGTGGATTGCACCAGGGCATGTGAGGCGTCTGGGGTAAACCATGGAAAGTTTTGTTGGGCTGAAAAAAAGTCAGCAGTTCAACGGTTTATAATGTATTTCTATTAGTTTTAAAATGTAGAGTCACAAGAAACATGAGCTGTAACATATATAATGTCAAATGTCACTCGGATGTCGAACGTTGTGTTGTTGACCTTAGGGACTCTGAATAGCTGACACGAAATGGTTAAGGATCTCAGGCGCACTAGTGCATAGCTTTGGTGCTTTCTTATTGCTGATAATTTCTCACAGACATTTAGTTAAGCTGATATCCATCTGATACATAACTTTGTTTAGGATCATAGAATTGATAACTTTAGTAAGAGACTATCCTACAAAAAACCGTTCTCTATGTGACACGCAAAGGTATACAAATCTCAGTTTATTGGATGTGAATCGCTTTCTATATGTCTAAAAATATCACGTGATTCCCAGGCTGCCCTTACAGAATATTTGTGCTGCTGAACCCTCTTCTTCAAAGACTTACCAGTGTGGTCAATATACACCTGATCGCATTCTCCACAGGAAATTGAATAGACACCTGATTTTTCCATAGGTGTCGGGTTTCTAATCATAGAATTACGGTGAGATCTTCATATTCAAATACAATATTGATATAAAGGGATTCAGAGTTCTAGTATTGGGTGAAAAATCCTTGTAATAAAGAACTAAAATGGTTCTGCTGTTCAATATACTTGCTTGACATCTCCATGATATGTTTGCTTTGCTTTTTGAATACATCACTCAAGAAACATGTATGGAAAACAGTTTTTTAGCAGTGTCATATACATATTATTTTTTTCGCTCAAGGATTCAGGAACACAAAATTTCATCACCTTAAAAAATACAATCGTGGCAATAGACATTTCTACTGAATCATGATAGTTCGAAAAATAATGAATATATGGATCAATTTGGGTAGGTTTTTTTTCTTTTATAGAATTTCACCTTAAGACCACTATCTGATTTGATTATCAAAATACAAAAAAAGAAAAAAACAGTGAATATTGACTTCCCCCTTTGTTGTAAATGTTATAGAAAAAATCTTTATGTTTATCCAAAAAGTTCAATGGTTCGGCACTGAAAGGCAATACTAAGATATACATCTTCACCATATCTATTCCATGATACTTTTGAAAATATCTATTCGAGCAACAGACTTACCCAAGAAAAATGGTCTAATACAATAGGACATTCTTATCGATAAAGGTTGTGATACAGTTGAAGCCATACTAAATGATATGTAACATACAACAGCGTTTGAGGTCTACCTCTTAAAACTTCAAGAAGAATTAGGACATACTCGTTACCGAAGCAGAGATATCTAATTCTATCTTTCTCCTTGATGAATGTCGATACAATAATAGAAACTCGTAGAGCTGCTATAAGGAAAGTAGATATACGGACATGCGTAAAGAACACAGCCCCAACTAACAAACATATTCACTCAACCATGAGATCACTGCTGGGGGACAAACCTGACTTGTTAACATTATTTTCAACAGTCAGTTTTTTGTCTGCCCTAGTTGTATGGTTCAGTTAGAAATCCATAAACAGGATTATCCTCCACACTCTAATTACTTTTGCCGTTGTAGTTAATCATGAGCTGTCTGAATAGCTAAGTATTTCTAAGCTCCCGTAGTGGCTACTTGGTCAAAATTCCGTGTAAAAACCCTTTAAGACTTGTTAATGCAAATTTACAGCTTTCCTTGTAGGCTCATAAGTTTTGACGTAAATTCGCTTTTTACGAGAATTGCGATACAGGATTTGTTACATCTGTCTGAGGACCAGTTGGACACATAAAAATACTTCTGTTAGCCATAATATATCTCTCAAATTTATTGAACTTTGCACGTATCATGGATAATCTTTTCAGGATTAACAATAAACTTTACAAACACACATTCTGTTGAGCAATGGGCAATTTGCTATCACCAATTTGTTTCATATTTATATATAAAGAATGTTTTGAGCTAGGTTTGTTACCCAAATACATAACTCCAATTTACCATGATACAAATTTGTTGATGACATTTCACGTCTATGGTCTCCCAAAGAAGATCCTATTAAATTTTTAATAAGCATAATAACTTGGTTCCTTTTATAACATTTAAAATGGAGAAGGAAGTCAATAATTTTATGCCCTTTTTGGATACTTTGATAATATGATAAGACACTAGTGTCAAGTTTACATTTTCGGAAACCCTACTTAAGTGGTTGATTGCATATAGTCAATATTTTTCTAACCGCCATGTTTTAGTGAAGATATCTACTTTATAGATTTGTTTCTTAGGACATTGAGAATATGTTTCCAGAATACTTGAGTGAAGATATTGAATATGTATGTTGCATTGCAAGAAATCTTTGTTTTCCCGAAATGGTTAATGAAAATGTACACAAAAAGCAAAGAAAATTAATTGTGATGTTAAAGAAGAGAAAAAATTTTTCTCCCCTTATGAGAATTTTGAAATCCCTTAATATCAATGTTGTATTTCAGAATGAAGACACACGAAATTTTGGAAAAAAAAAGAAGAAATCAGCCGAGCACTAAAGGAAGAAGCATTCATCTATTCAGTAGATGATGTTCTTTGTGCAATTTGGTACCTTCCATCAAATTTACCGTAGAAAATGAAAATAATGGTATGTTACCATTTTTAGACTGCATGATACATATGCAAGGAAACAAGTTTAAGTTTAGCACATACAAAAATACATTGGTATGTACAGAAAGTTCTGCTGGATGCAACTATCGAGTGCTATGTAGAAATATTGATAAGTTTTATGTCGGGCAGACTGGTAAGGATTTTCGTTGGACCTAAGCAACAATAGATATGTTATAAGAACTCGACAAAAATCAAATGCCTAGTTTAATCATGCTAAAAATCATGATCACTGTATTGACTGGAGTAATGCCATCTCTGTTATTAATTCTAATTCCTGTACCACGAGAAATTTAATTGAATCTTCTATCATTCAACACAAAAAGAATCGTAACATTAATATTAGTGAAGGTCTATACAAATTGGATAGCTTTATTGTTGAAATTGGTAAATAGTTCCCATTCTTGTCCACATAATTTCATGATGCGCTTGTTGCCAGACTCGAACGCACCCGGGTAGTCACTTGTTTACCAAATGGCGTCCTGACTACGTCTCTTCGTTGTATATCAACTGACTTTTATATTTCTTTCTTGTATCTACCCTGATGATGTTATTATTACACGAAAGTGCACTTGGGAACTTAACGTGTTTCATTTCCCCGTTGGCTCAAAGGAAAATACTTGATAAATATATATATATATATATATATATATATATATATATATATATATATATATATAGGGGTGTGTGATGTCTCCATGGTTGTTGAATTTGTTTATGGACGGGGTTGTTAGGGAGGTAAATGCAAGAGTTTTGGAAAGAGGGGCAAGTATGAAGTCTGTTGGGGATGAGAGAGCTTGGGAAGTGAGTCAGTTGTTGTTCGCTGATGACACAGCGCTGGTGGCTGATTCATGTGAGAAACTGCAGAAGCTGGTGACTGAGTTTGGTAAAGTGTGTGGAAGAAGAAAGTTAAGAGTAAATGTGAATAAGAGCAAGGTTATTAGGTACAGTAGGGTTGAGGGTCAAGTCAATTGGGAGGTGAGTTTGAATGGAGAAAAACTGGAGGAAGTGAAGTGTTTTAGATATCTGGGAGTGGATCTGGCAGCGGATGGAACCATGGAAGCGGAAGTGGATCATAGGGTGGGGGAGGGGGCGAAAATTCTGGGGGTCTTGAAGAATGTGTGGAAGTCGAGAACATTATCTCGGAAAGCAAAAATGGGTATGTTTGAAGGAATAGTGGTTCAACAATGTTGTATGGTTGCGAGGCGTGGGCTATGGATAGAGTTGTGCGCAGGAGGATGGATGTGCTGGAAATGAGATGTTTGAGGACAATGTGTGGTGTGAGGTGGTTTGATCGAGTGAGTAACGTAAGGGTAAGAGAGATGTGTGGAAATAAAAAGAGAGTGGTTGAGAGAGCAGAAGAGGGTGTTTTGAAGTGGTTTGGGCACATGGAGAGGATGAGTGAGGAAAGATTGACCAAGAGGATATATGTGTCGGAGGTGGAGGGAACAAGGAGAAGAGGGAGACCAAATTGGAGGTGGAAAGATAGAGTGAAAAAGATTTTGTGTGATCGGGGCCTGAACATGCAGGAGGGTGAAAGGAGGGCAAGGAATAGAGTGAATTGGAGCGATGTGGTATACCGGGGCTGACGTGCTGTCAGTGGATTGAATCAAGGCATGTGAAGCCTCTGGGGTAAACCATGGAAAGCTGTGTAGGTATGTATATTTGCGTGTGTGGACGTATGTATATACATGTGTATGGGGGGGTTGGGCCATTTCTTTCGTCTGTTTCCTTGCGCTACCTCGCAAACGCGGGAGACAGCGACAAAGTATAAAAAAAATATATATATATATATATATATATATATATATATATATATATATATATATATATATATATATATATATATATATATATATATATATATATCATACTTTGTCGCTGTCTCCCGCGTTTGCGAGGTAGCGCAAGGAAACAGACGAAAGAAATGGCCCAACCCCCCCCCCCCATACACATGTATATACATACGTCCACACACGCAAATATACATACCTACACAGCTTTCCATGGTTTACCCCAGACGCCTCACATGCCTTGATTCAATCCACTGACAGCACGTCAACCCCGGTATACCACATCGCTCCAATTCACTCTATTCCTTGCCCTCCTTTCACCCTCCTGCATGTTCAGGCCCCGATCACTCAAAATCTTTTTCACTCCATCTTTCCACCTAAAATTTGGTCTCCCTCTTCTCCTCGTTCCCTCCACCTCCGACACATATATCCTCTTGGTCAATCTTTCCTCACTCATTCTCTCCATGTGCCCAAACCACTTCAAAACACCCTCTTCTGCTCTCTCAACCACGCTCTTTTTATTTCCACACATCTCTCTTACCCTTACGTTACTCACTCGATCAAACCACCTCACACCACACATTGTCCTCAAACATCTCATTTCCAGCACATCCATCCTCCTGGGCACAACTCTATCCATAGTCCACGCCTCGCAACCATACAACATTGTTGGAACCACTATTCCTTCAAACATACCCATTTTTGCTTTCCGAGATAATGTTCTCGACTTCCACACATTCTTCAAGGCCCCCAGGATTTTCGCCCCCTCCCCCACCCTATGATCCACTTCCGCTTCCATGGTTCCATCCGCTGCCAGATCCACTCCCAGATATCTAAAACACTTCACTTCCTCCAGTTTTTCTCCATTCAAACTCACCTCCCAATTGACTTGACCCTCAACCCTACTGTACCTAATAACCTTGCTCTTATTCACATTTACTCTTAACTTTCTTCTTCCACACACTTTTCCAAACTCAGTCACCAGCTTCTGCAGTTTCTCACATGAATCAGCCACCAGCGCTGTATCATCTGCGAACAACAACTGACTCACTTCCCAAGCTCTCTCATCCCCAACAGACTTCATACTTGCCCCTCTTTCCAAAACTATTGCATTTACCTCCCTAACAACCCCATCCATAAACAAATTAAACAACCATGGAGACATCACACACCCCTGCCGCAAACCTACATTCACTGAGAACCAATCACTTTCCTCTCTTCCTACACGTACACATGCCTTACATCCTCGATAAAAACTTTTCACTGCTTCTAACAACTTTCCTCCCACACCATATATTCTTAATACCTTCCACAGAGCATCTCTATCAACTCTATCATATGCCTTCTCCAGATCCATAAATGCTACATACAAATCCATTTGCTTTTCTAAGTATTTCTCACATACATTCTTCAAAGCAAACACCTGATCCACACATCCTCTACCACTTCTGAAACCACACTGCTCTTCCCCAATCTGATGCTCTGTACATGCCTTCACCCTCTCAATCAATACCCTCCCATATAATTTACCAGGAATACTCAACAAA
The DNA here is from genome assembly GCF_036320965.1 of Panulirus ornatus. NCBI lineage: Eukaryota > Metazoa > Arthropoda > Malacostraca > Decapoda > Palinuridae > Panulirus > Panulirus ornatus. The sequence goes on along the minus strand of NC_092227.1, from coordinate 36,677,091 downwards.
CTTATACCTCTGTAATTTGAGCACTCACTCTTATCCCCTTTGCCTTTGTACAATGGCACTATGCACGCATTCCGCCAATCCTCAGGCACCTCACCATGAGTCATACATACATTAAATAACCTTACCAACCAGTCAACAATACAGTCACCCCCTTTTTTGATAAATTCCATTGCAATACCATCCAAACCTGCTGCCTTGCCGGCTTTCATCTTCCGCAAAGCTTTCACTACCTCTTCTCTGTTTACCAAATCATTTTCCCTAACCCTCTCACTTTGCACACCACCTCGACCAAAACACCCTATATCTGCCACTCTATCATCAAACACATTCAACAAACCTTCAAAATACTCACTCCATCTCCTTCTCACATCACCACTACTTGTTATCACCTCCCCACTTGCGCCCTTCACCGAAGTTCCCATTTGCTCCCTTGTCTTACGCACTTTATTTACCTCCTTCCAGAACATCTTTTTATTCTCCCTAAAATTTAATGTCATATATATATATATATATATATATATATATATATATATATATATATATATATATATATATATATATATATATATATATATATATATATATATATATATATATATATATATATATATATATATATGACAATTTTCAAACAATAAAACAGCAAAGAGAAAAAATTTGTTTGGTCTTCTTCAGAAAGGACCACTGTAAACAAGAGCAGCTCAGTAAACAGGCCTCGCTTTCTCCCCGAGCCTATTGAATTTTCTCAAAAGAACAAGAAACAGAAAAGGTCTTTTCCTTCTTCAGCACATGAGAAAGAAAACCTGTCTTTCTCTAATATGAAATAACTCTTCATTGTCTTCTCCTCCTGCATCAGAAGCAACCAAGTAAGACCTATTCTGTCGTCTTCCCCTATTTCTTACGGTGAAAGAAAAAAGAAAAACGCAATATTCTCTTTTTCTCTGTCTGGGATAAAAAAAGTTAAAAAAAAGGCTCGTCTCCTTCAACAGCAACAAAAGCAACCGAGATCCATCCTTTCTTTTGCCCGAGGAAGGCTGGGGCTGCACTCGTTAGGGTGTCGGGGGTGTAGCCTCGAACAATGTAAGGAGCGTCTACGTCCTGCCAACGCTCCACAATTAGTGATGATAATAGTGTTTGCATACCATTATGACGCGAGACCCCAGCCTGTAGACGGGCGGGTCATCTTCACTCATTATGATACCATGTTCCTGATCCACTCGCTCTTTCTCTATCACACACACACACACACACACACACATATATATATATATATATATATATATATATATATATATATATATATAGATAGATAGATAGATAGATAGATAGATAGATAGATAGATAGATAGATAGATAGATAGATATAGATATAGATATAGATAGAGGGGGAAGATGGAAAACAAGATGTGTATTTGTACAGCGTATTTTTTGTAGGTCGTCTTTGTCACATTAGAGGGAGGTTTTATTATATTGTTAGCGTCTCGCTTGTCTGGGTACAAAGGACTGCTGATAAACAAACGAGTCATAAATTGATCATGTTGGCCTAACTCTCTTTGAATTTGTCTATGAGGTTCAACATCAATTTTTTTTTGTCTGAAGAATTCTCGTTTGTTGATACAAGAATTCTTTTTTGCATTTAGGTTTTCATGCAGACGAGAGATTCAAGAAGAAACAATGGGTCTACACTGCACAGCTGAGAAAGTGATGTTGTTCAAGAGTTTCCTTAGCAGTAGGATGTGATCCTTACTGGCGGGTCTGGGTAGTTCCTGTACACCATGTGTCGGGGACACCGGGAAACATATCAGAATTTTTCACATCCGTTGCTTCCGTAAAACTGCTGCCCATTTGTGTTTGATCCTAAACCTTATTTGGTGAATCATCACTTTATATTTTCAGCTGGTTTTATCCGCCTCCCAGTTACTGAAGGGATCCGTTTCAACTGCTTACTTTCTATTGGCCATTCCGACGACTCCATCACATAAGTAGTTCGTTCCCAGGCTCAGCCTACCATCGTGTAAGGCCAGAGTAGGATATACTGTAATAAATTCAACTAAGTATGACACTAAATCTTTCAGGACATTTAGCAAATATATCTGCGATATCTATTCGCCTTAATTCTCGTTACACAGAATTCTATCTATTTTTTTATGGGTTCTTAGCCCCATGACCACGAAGGCATAACCTTGGAGCACGACGTTACGACCTTTATGAAACTGTACGACCCTGACGTACGACTGTCAGACAATTGAGCACGACCTTACCACCTTTGGATGTGATGGCCTGGCTTCTGATGTCACTCATGAGCGTCAGGTGAAAGGTAACACCACTAAACGAAGGTTCGAATCATCTTGCTTAAAGTTCGTACCATCATGCCTGAGGATGGCATGCATCGTGCTCGGGAGCTTATTGTACTCTAGAAAAGACTTGTGTAGTACTGCTGTAGTAGAATGCGAGGCTTTCGCACATATCAGTCACAGTGTGTTGGTATTACACATAGATATAACGGACGTGTCACATAAGACAAGCGACTAGTAGCTTCAGTTTTCAGGAGAATGTTGTGAAAAGATATAATTCAAATGTCTGTAAACAGAAAGCTAGTATAGATCCTGGAGGTAAAGAGTCTGGCAGTAATATGTCCAAGAAGACAACAAGAAACTCTTTGATGCTGCCAGTCTCGCAAGTTTTTCTTTACCGAACGTCTTTCAAGGTATCGTGAAAAAAACGAGTAAGAAATCACAGGCGTAAGAAGTTTGTGTCAACTCCTTACATGTATGCAACTAAGTATTTCTTTCTGTAAAAACAAAGAAACATGTTCTGAAGTGCAAATCTTGCTATATGTTGTAGTGAGCATCGAAGAGATATTCATTAGAAGACAGAGAAACCGGACACACAAGACATACAAATAAACTCTAGAACAAACATTCTAAAAAAAACACATCGATTTCACTACAGTCGTGCAAGGTTGAGCGATCCTGGCCACGATGTTATGTGTTATCATGGTCTTATAACATGATGAAGTGTAAAGGAATGGTAAATAGATTCCATTTGGTTATGCGTTAATGTGTGTTATCACAAGGACAATGCTATTTATAGAAACTCACACAAACATACAGACACACAGATAGAGAGACAGACAGACACGGGCCTCTGTGGCGCACTGGTCAGCGTTACTAACCATGATTCACTACGGGCCAGCCTGGAGTTATATGCGTATGGGTTCGATTCCTCGGCGAGGCAGTCGGCCTACACCCAATGCAGATGTTCATCCACCCCTCTGCACTAGTCGATGAATGAGTCCCTAGGGCAACACGACTTTTACACTCTCCCAGTAACTCAGAACTAGAAATCACACACAAATACGCGCATTATACATACATATATATACATATATATATATATATATATATATATATATATATATATATATATATATATATATATATATATATATATATATATATATATATATATATATATATATATATACATATACATATATATATATATATATATATATATATATATATATATATATATATATATATATATATATATATATATATATATATATATATATATATATATATATATAAATATATATATATATATATATATATATATATATATATATATATATATATATATATATATATATATATATATATATATATATATATATATATATATATATATATATATTGGAAAGTATCACAATTTTGCGAGTGATCAAGATATTCCTATGAGTCCAGGGGAAAATGAAACACGAAAAGTTCCCAAGTGCACTTTCGTGTAATAATCACATCATCAGCGGAGACACAAGAGAGGAATATAACAGTCAGTTGATATACATCGAAGAGACGAAGCTAGGACGCCATTTGGTAAACATGTGATTCAATATATATATATATATATATATATATATATATATATATATATATATATATATATATATATATATATATATATATATATATATATATATATATATGTATATATATATATATATATATATATATATGTTAGGGTGTCTACATTTGTGTGAATGTAACCAAGATGAGAAAAAAGGAGAGATGAATAGTATGTTTGAGGAAAGGAACCTGGATGTTTTGGCTATGAGTGAAACGAAGCTCAAGGGTAAAGGGGACGAGTGGCTTGGGAATGTTTTGGGAGCAAAGTCAGGGGTTGTTGAGAGGACAAGAGCAAGGGAAGGAGTAGCACTACTCCTGAAACAGGAGTGGTGGGAGTATGTGATAGAGTGTAAGAAAGTAAACTCGAGATTGATATGGGTAAAACTGAAAGTGGGTGGAGAGAGATGGGTGATTATTGGTGAAAAATGCACCTGGGCATGAGAAGAAAAATGAAGAGAAGAAAGTGTTTTCGGAGCAGCTGAGTGAGTTTACTAGTGGCTTTGATGCACGAGACCGGGTTATAGTGATGGGTGGTTTGAATGCAAAGGTTAGTAATGTGGCAGTTGAGGGAATAATTGGTGTGCTTGGGGTGTTCAGTTGTTGTAAGTGGAAATGGTGAAGAGCTTGTAGATTTGTGTGCTGAAAAAGGACTGGTGATTGGGAATACCTGGTTTAAAAGAGAGAAATACATATTCATACGTATGTAAGTAGGAGAGATGGTCAGAGAGTGTTACTAGATTACATGTTAGTTGATAGGCGCGCGAAAGAGAGACTTTTGGCTGTTAATGTGCTGAGAGGTGCATCTGGAGGGATGTCTGATCATTATCTTCTGGAGACGAAGGTGAAGATTTGTAGAGGTATTCAGAAAAGAAGAGAGAATGTTAGGGTGAAGAGAGTGGTGAGAGTAGGTTAGCTTGGGAAGGAGACTTGTGTGAGGATGTACCAGATGAGACTGAGTGCAGAATTGAAAAAGGTGAGAGCATAGGACGTAAAGGGAGTGGAGGAAGAATGGGATGTATTTAAGGAAGCAGTGATGGCTTGTGGAAAAGATGCTTGTGGCATGAGAAGCGTGGGAGGTGGGCAGATTAGAAAGGGTAGTGAGTAGTGGGATGGAGAAGTAAGATTATTAGTGAGAGAGAAGAAAGAGGCTTTTCGACGAGTTTTGCAGGGAAATAATGCAAATGACAGGAGATATATAAAAGAAAGAGGCAGGAGGTCAAGAGAAACGTGTAAGAGGTGAAAAAGAGGGCAAATGAGAGTTGGGGTGACAGAGTATTATTGATTTAGGGAGAATAAAAAGATATTCTGGAAGGAGGTAAATAAAATGCGTAAGACAAGAGAACAAATGGGAACATCGGTGAAGGGGGCTAATGGGGAGGTGATAACAAGTAGTGGTGATGTGAGAAGGAGATGGACAGAGCATTTTGAAGGTTTGTTGAATGTGCTAGATATCTAGATAGAGTGGCAGATATAGGGTGTTTTGGACGAGGTGGTGTGCGAAGTGAGAGGGTTAGGGAGAATGATTTGGTAAACAGAGAAGTAGTAAAAGCTTTGCAGAAGATGAAAGCCGGCAAGGCAGCGGGTTTGGATGCTATTGCAGTGGAATTTATTAAGAAAGGGGGTGATTGTGCTGTTGATTGTTTGGTAAGGATATCTAATGTATGTATAACTCATGATGAGGTGCCTGAAAATTGGCGGAATGTATGCATAGTTCCATTGGACAAAGGCAAAGGGGATAAAGGTGGGTGCTCAAATTACAGAGGTATAAGTTTGTTGAGTTTTCCTGGGAAATTATATGGGAGGATATTGAATGAGAGGGTGAAGGAATGTACAGAGCATCAGATTGGTGAAGAGCAGTGTGAGGATGTGTGGATTAGGTGTTTGCTTTGAAGAATGTATGTGAGAAGTACTTAGAAAAGCAAATGGATTTCTATGTAGTATTTATGGATCTGGAGAAGGCATATGATAGAGCTGATAGAGATGCTCTGTGGAAAGTATTAAGAATATATGGTGTGGGATGTAAGTTGTTAGAAGCAGTGAAAGTTTTGATCGAGGATGTAAGGCATGTGTGCGAGTGGGAAGAGAGGATAGTGATTGGTTCTCGGTGAATGTCGGTTTGTGGTAGGGGTGCGTGATGTCTCCATGGTTGTTTAATTTGTTTATGGATGGGTTGTTAGGGAGGTGAATGCAAAAGTTTTAGAAAGAGGGGCAAGTATGCAGTCTGTTGTGGATGAGAGAGCTTGGGAAGTGAGTCAGTTGTTGTTCGCTGATGATACAGCGCTGGTGGCTGATTCAGGTGAGAAACTGCAGAAGCTGGTGACTGAGTTTGATAAAGTGTGTGAAAGAAGGAAGTTGAAAGCAAATGTGAATAAGAGGAAGGTTATTAGGTACAGAAGGGTAGAGGGACAAGTGAATTGGGAGGTAAGTTTGAATGGAGAAAAACTGGATGAAGTGAAGTGTTTTAGATATCTGGGAGTGGATTTGGCAGTGGATGGAACCATGGAAGCGGAAGTGAGTCACAGGGTGGGGGAGGGGATGAAAGTTCTGGGAGCGTTGAAAAGTGAGTGGAAAGCGAGAACATTATCTCGGAAAGCAAAAATGGGTATGTTTGAAGGAATAGTGGTTCCAACAATGTTATATGGTTGCGAGGCGTGGGCTATAGATAGAGTTATGTGGAGCAGGGTGGATGTGTTGGAAATGAGATGTTTCAGGAAAATATGTGGTGTGAGGTGGTTTGATCGAGTAAGAAATGAAAGGGTAAGAGAGATATGTGGTAATAAAAAGGGTGAGGTTGAGAGAGCAGAAGAGGGTGTTTCATTTGAAATGGTTTGGTCACATGGAGAGAAAGAGTGAGGAAAGATTGACCAAGAAGACATATGTATCAGAGGTGGAGGGAACGAGAGGTGGGAGACCAAATTGGAGGTGGAAAGATGGAGTGAAAAAGATTTTGAGTTATCGGGGCCTGAACATACAGGAGGGTGAAAGGCGTGCAAGGAAAAAAGTGAATTGGAACGATGTGGTATACCGGGGTCGACGTGCTGTCAATGGATTGAACGATGGCATGTGAAGCGTCTGGGGTAAACCATGGAAAGTTTTGTGTGGCCTGGATGTGGAAAGGGGGATGTTGTTTCGGTGAATTACACATGACATCTAGAGTCTAAGGGTGGGCGGACAAATGTGGCCGTTGTTGTCCTTTCCTAATTCTACCTCGCGCGCCCACTGGAAGATGGGGGGGGGGGGGGGGTGTCATTTCATGTGTGGCGGGGTGACGTCAGGAATGGATGAAACAGCATTTATGAATATGTGCATGTATATATGTATATCTTTGTATGTGTTGAAATATATAGGTATATATATATATATATATATATATATATATATATATATATATATATATATATATATATATATATATATATATATATATATATATGAATAAATAGATAAATTTATATAGGGGAGAGAGAATACTTCCCACGTATTCCCTGCATGTCGTAGAAGGCGACTAAAAGGGAAGGGAGCGGGGGGCTGGAAATCCTCCCCTCTCATTTTTTTTTTAAATTTTCCAAAAGAAGGAACAGAGAAGGGGGCCATATGAGGATATTCCCTCAAAGGCCCAGTCCTCTGTTCTTAACGCTACCTCGCTAATGCGGGAAATGGCGAATAGTATGAAAAAAAAAAAAAAAAAATATATATATATATATATATATATATATATATATATATATATATATATATATATATTTGTGTGTGTGAGCGTTTATGTATATACATGTGTATGTGGATGGTTGGCTATTCTTTCGTCTGTTTCCTTGCGCTACCTCGCTAACGCGGGAGACAGCGAGAAAGTAGAATAAGAAAAATAGAAATCGATGAATGAACAAATAAAGAAATATATATATATATATATATATATATATATATATATATATATATATATATATATATATATATATATATATATATATATGTTATATTTTTTTTATTATACTTTGTCGCTGTCTCCCGCGTTTGCGAGGTAGCGCAAGGAAACAGACGAAAGAAATGGCCCAACCCACCCCCATACACATGTATATACATACGTCCACACACGCAAATATACATACCTACACAGCTTTCCATGGTTTACCCAGACGCTTCACATGCCTTGATTCAATCCACTAAAGCACGTCAACCCCGGTATACCACATCGATCCAATTCACTCTATTCCTTGCCCTCCTTTCACCCTCCTGCATGTTCAGGCCCCGATCACACAAAATCTTTTTCACTCCATCTTTCCACCTCCAATTTGGTCTCCCTCTTCTTCTTTTTCCCTCCACCTCCGACACATATATCCTCTTGGTCAATCTTTCCTCACTCATCCTCTCCATGTGCCCAAACCACTTCAAAACACCCTCTTCTGCTCTCTCAACCACGCTCTTTTTATTTCCACACATCTCTCTTACCCTTACGTTACTCACTCGATCAAACCACCTCACACCACACATTGTCCTCAAACATCTCATTTCCAGCACATCCATCCTCCTGCGCACAACTCTATCCATAGCCCACGCCTCGCAACCATACAACATTGTTGGAACCACTATTCCTTCAAACATACCCATTTTTGCTTTCCGAGATAATGTTCTCGACTTCCACACATTCTTCAAGGCCCCCAGAATTTTCGCCCCCTCCCCCACCCTATGATTCCACTTCCGCTTCCATGGTTCCATCCGCTGCCAGATCCACTCCCAGATATCTAAAACACTTCACTTCCTCCAGTTTTTCTCCATTCAAACTCACCTCCCAATTGACTTGACCCTCAACCCTACTGTACCTAATAACCTTGCTCTTATTCACATTTACTCTTAACTTTCTTCTTTCACACACTTTACCAAACTCAGTCACCAGCTTCTGCAGTTTCTCACATGAATCAGCCACCAGCGCTGTATCATCAGCGAATAACAACTGACTCACTTCCCAAGCTCTCTCATCCCCAACAGACTTCATACTTGCCCTCTCTTTCCAAAACTCTTGCATTTACCTCCCTAACAACCCCATCCATAAACAAATTAAACAACCATCGAGACATCATACACCCCTGCCGCAAACCTACATTCACTGAAAACCAATCACTTTCCTCTCTTCCTACACGTACACATGCCTTACATCCTCGATAAAAACTTTTCACTGCTTCTAACAACTTTCCTCCCACACCATATATTCTTAATACCTTCCACAGAGCATCTCTATCAACTCTATCATATGCCTTCTCCAGATCCATAAATGCTACATACAAATCCATTTGCTTTTCTAAGTATTTCTCACATACATTCTTCAAAGCAAACACCTGATCCACACATCCTCTACCACTTCTGAAACAACACTGCTCTTCCCCAATCTGATGCTCTGTACATGCCTTCACCCTCTCAATCAATACCTCCCCATATAATTTACCAGGAATACTCAACAAACTTATACCTCTGTAATTTGAGCACTCACTCTTATCGCCTTTGCCTTTGTACAATGGCACTATGCACGCATTCCCCCAATCCTCAGGCACCTCACCATGAGTCGTACATACATTAAATAACCTTACCAACCAGTCAATAATACATATATATATATATATATATATATATATATATATATATATATATATATATATATATATATATATATATATATATATATATATATATATATATACACGTAAACACACACACACATACACAGCTACATGTGTATATAAGGACATAAATGTGCGTGCATATGGAATGATAAGACACTACATTTATACTGTAAAAGGTTAAAAGACGAAGCAACAAGAGTGTATAACTCTCTCCCGCAGTACACAATTAGTAGCCACACGGTCCCCCCGCGGGTCACGTCAAAGACCACGCAATCATACCACAGCATTATGTTGTCCTTCCGTAAGGTCGTATCATCGTGCTTGAGTTGTACCGTTGTGCTCATGAGTTGTACCGTCGTGCTCATGAGTTTTACCGTCGTGCTCATGAGTTGTACCGTCGTGCTCATGGGTTGTACCGTTATGCTCATGAGTTGTACCGTTGTGCTTATGAGTTGTACCGTTGTGCTCATGAGTTGTACCGTCGTGCTCATGAGTTGTACCGTCGTGCTCATGAGTTGTACCGTCGTGCTCATGGGTTGTACCGTTATGCTCATGAGTTGTACCGTTGTGCTCATGAGTTGTACCGTTGTGCTCATGAGTTGTACCGTCGTGCTCATGAGTTGTACCGTTGTGCTCATGAGTTGTACCGTTGTGCTCATGAGTTGTACTGTTGTTCTCATGAGTTGTACCGTTATGCTCATGAGTTGTACCGTTGTGCTCATGAGTTGTACCGTCGTGCTCATGAGTTCTACCGTTGTTATCATGATCTGTACCGTTGTGCTCATGAGCTGTACTGTTGTTCTCATGAGTTGTACCGTTATGCTCATGAGTTGTACCGTTATGCTCATGAATTGTATCGTTGTGCTCATGAATTGTACCGTTGTGCTCATAAATTGTACCGTTGTGCTCGAGGACATACAGTCTTGCTTAAAGGGTTAACATCTCCAGAGAGCCAAATGTTTGTTATGGTTAGAAAACATTTCAATAATCAAACTAAATTCCATGATGCTCGCACATACTATCATGGTCGAGAGATTCCTCTCTTGCAATAAACTGAGAATATTTGGCGGTTTGAAGTTTCACCTTCAAGTACAGCTGACTGGTATGTTTGTATCTACTTTGAAGGTTAATCTATCGTAAACATTTTTGCCTTTTTTACGACAGCATTGACTTTTGTTTTAGATTATTCAGAACATCACAATTACATTCAGCCGCATGTCATCGTTCACTTCTGGTCCTTGCCTGTTAAATTAATGTCTTTCTCTCTATGTTAGTTGATTGCATCTGTTGATTACACTGAACAGACAGGGTAGCATCTTACCTCATTACTGAAGAAAGTTAATTACTCACTTCTTGTCGACTGGTGATGCATGATATGATGTCTGTATACCATCATTAATTACCATAACAATTCGTGGCAAATATCATATATATTAGATTCATTTTATTCTCAAATGCTACAAACACAATTTTCTTACTTCTTTGTGAATCATTCATATCCCACTCTAATAGCCCAGATCTTGACCACGTAGCTTTTGGTTTCCATAATCTTCTTTTCTTTTTAGTGTGTGTGTGTGTGTGTGTGTGTGTGTGTGTGTGTGTGTGTGTAATATGGGAGAAACTTTTACACTAGTGTTACCACGTTTCATAACCTTGTATATATGTATCATGTCTTTACTTAAATGTGTACACACACACACACACACACACACACACACACACCAGCCAAGTACCCATTCATCGACCGGCCCCGAGGGGAAGATGGACGCCTGGGTTAAGTGTAGGGCGACTGCAGATCCCATGATTCGAGCCCTTGCAGGGCCCGATTCCGGGCAAAATCGTTCTGACTCATGTTCGGTGTAAAATAAATATTAAGATGAATGAGTAATGGCTCACTGAATATAGGCAGCCATTCGGCTGAACATATACGGTTGAGATAATCATGATGTTACACAACTGGGAGGTCATGATGCTTACTAGTTAACTAATAATCATTAAAGAACTTAAGATCAACATGGGGCTGGATATGTCCACGCTTTACGTAAGCACTTGAGTGAGACGCATCTACATAGACAGTGGCAAACATACAGAAATGTTATTGAGTAAATACTAAGGTATACACATTGTGTACTTAGCTGAACATTATGGGATGAATAGTTACAGTAATACAGTAGTTGAAACACCACATAGCCTAACTCACACAAAACTCAACTGTTTGCTTACTTAGTTATGTACTTGTTCATGGATTGTTTATGACGTTGACAACGGTAGACATAGGACTGTTCGTATATCTGTTGGAACAAGTCGATTGTGGTGACGAACGGCGGCCCCAGGTGGAGTAACGTCGAGGGGGAGGGGTATCTGTGGTGGGGGTGTGTCTGCAGTTTACTGCCGAACCGCCGTGTGAGCTCCTGGGGCTGGGCGGAGAGGGTGGGCAGGTGTGTGTGTGTGTGTGTGTGTGTGTGTGTGTGTTCGGGGCGGGGGTCGTGACTTAACCCAGCATCGGCTGTATGGTTTTCCTGAGCACTGTCGTAACATACGCTTCACTTCTCCCTGCTTCACTCTGATTTATTACAATAATACTTTACGTATTTCCTATCCAGGTCCCTTCAGTTCATTGCTCCATATATTTCCACTGAGAGTCTTATTCATACCCAGTGGGTGTTCTTTGCCACTGCTGCAAACTATATATCAGATCTTTCCTGCCAATGCCCACGTACCCTCAAACTCTGTACACGTCACTTTCTGGAAAAGTTTCCAAATGCCTTCCTTCCCTTTCGCACCCCTCATAACTTCCTCCATTTTCCCTCCTTCGCACCCGAACGTAGGACGATAATTCCTTGCATGTTGCGCAATCAGCAAGTCTTCATGAAATTCTGTCTATCTTGCGTAGATAATGCTTCTTCCTGATAACCTGTTCCCATTAACCGTCATGACAAAATGTCATATTCATTTCTAATTCAACACACGTCGGCAGAACAGTGTTATTTGGCGAGTACATGACGCTACAGTAACACCAATATTTGTCCAGATATACATCCACCTTCTTTTATGTGACCGACGCGTTCACGCTCTCATAAGTATTCCAACGTTTAGACGTTTGGATTTCTTTAACTCCCAAGTGGTGTGAACTTACGGGAGACCAGGGTCTTGTGGGTTGTGATAGGACATGATTCCAGTGTAGTATGGACTTACGACAGATGATCTTCCTGTGGCGTGGACTTACGACAGGACATGACCTTTCTGTGGCGTGGACTTACGACAGGATACGATTTTTCGCTGATGTATATTTACCACAGGACATGATTTCACATTGGTGTGAATCTACAACAGTACATGACTTTCAAATTGTGTGGACTTACGACAGATAGACTCTTCCAGTGGCGATAAGCTGACGGAACAGGATATTCCAGTGGTGTCGACTTACAATAGGACAAAATTTTCCAGAGTTGTGGGTTCACGACACAGCAGAGTCTTCCTCAGTTGTGGGATTACGACAGAGCAAGATCCTCCACTAATGAGAGCTAACAACAACACAAGGTCTTCTAGTTGTATGGTCTAACGAGAGAACAAGATCTGGTGTGCTTTCAGCAATAACAGCTGCTCAGTGTTTTCAGTATTTTTTGCTTGTATAGATATGCCAGGATATAGAAATGAAAAAAAGAAATCCCTGAATTCCAATGTTTTCCCGGAGTTTAATACTTGATGAAGCGTGATATTATCATACACAAAACACTGGTTCCCCTCACCATCAGAGATTACTCCTTTGGGTGAGACCATCCCTTGGCAAAAGCAAATCTTTCTACCGTAAAAACTAAGTCTGTTTTGCTCCGTGAAGTTCACCCTCGTGTATTCTCACCTGCCCATCTCACTTTTTTCTCTCCCTCGAATTCTTAATCTCAATTTTCTGCCATCGAGGAAATAGGGAATCAAATTCTTTCCCCAGGTTTCTAAGAATATTTCTCCCTTCACTCGTTCGGGCGCCTTTTTAATGACCTGGTACTACATTCCCTTGTTTTATGCACTTCTCCACTCAGGTCTTATTAAAGTTACTGCTGATCACATTAGCTACTTGGCACGACAATCACTTGACCATCATTCACTTCCTTACAAATGACATGATGGCCAAAGCAGTAAAGCAGTAACCTTGATAGAATACTTGACTACTAAGTCACATAGTTATAGTTATTTAGTCATTTAGCTCCACCAGACACTTAGCGACATGAGGCACATGGTCAGAGCAATCACTCCAGCATTAAACTCTGGTTGTGGTCCAGTATAATTTGCTGAGGGAACCATTCCCAGCGTGGGTCACTTACAGACAAAGACTTCGTTAATAACGTTGTTCTTGGAAATGTGTTTAGCACAAGTGGCCAAGACTAATTATGTTTGAGGTGACTTTCGATACAACTATGAAAAAAATGCCAGGTCTCCCTCCTTAACGAACTTGGCATTAATTTTGACAGGACAAGTTTAGAATAGCATGATAAATGAAGATCATATAGAGAAAGCTTACTAAGCGTTCAGTTAGGCATTCAGAGTTGGATGAAGAATGTGTGAAACTGCGTAACAATCATTTCCTATAAAATAATGATATGGTGGAACACGGATCAAGAATTGTCTGCTGCCCAAGAGGAAGGAAAAAAGAAACCCGAAGAAAGCATTCAGCAACAAAAAGAGCAAATTAAACAAATCTACATCTTAAAAAAAGTCAATTATGAAGCGTATGTCTGTATGAAGCGTATATTGTAGGGCAACCTTTCTAAAAGCTAATTACTTATGCAAAATTACGACTTAATCCATAGCAAAGCTGTGGTGAAAATCTTAAATGACTCCTTTTTTGTATTCGTGTTTACCACTGAAAACGCAATTCGTGCTCCAGCCTTAGTCTTATTGTTAACGGATGATAACATTTCACACCATATTGACATACGGAATCTATGTATCTATGTATCTACGTATCTATCTATCTGTATATCTATCTATATATATATATATATATATATATATATATATATATATATATATATATATATATATATATATATATATATATATATATCTTTTTTTTTTTTTTTGCTTTGTCGCTGTCTCCCGCGTTTGCGAGGTAGCGCAAGGAAACAGACGAAAGAAATGGCCCAACCCACCCCCATACACATGTATATACATACGTCCACACACGCAAATATACATACCTACACAGCTTTCCATGGTTTACCCCAGACGCTTCACATGCCCTGATTCAATCCACTGACAGCACGTCAACCCCGGTATACCACATCGATCCAATTCACTCTATTCCTTGCCCTCCTTTCACCCTCCTGCATGTTCAGGCCCCGATCACACAGAATCTTTTTCACTCCATCTTTCCACCTCCAATTTGGTCTCCCACTTCTCCTCGTTCCCTCCACCTCCGACACATATATCCTTTTGGTCAATCTTTCCTCACTCATTCTATGCATGTGCCCAAACCATTTCAAAACACCCTCTTCTGCTCTCTCAACCACGCTCTTTTTATTTTCACACATCTCTCTTACCCTTACGTTACTTACTCGATCAAACCACCTCACACCACACATTGTCCTCAAACATCTCATTTCCAGCACATCCATCCTCCTGCGCACAACTCTATCCATAGCCCACGCCTCGCAACCATACAACATTGTTGGAACCACTATTCCTTCAAACATACCCATTTTTGCTTTCCGAGATAATGTTCTCGACTTCCACACATTCTTCAAGGCTCCCAGGATTTTCGCCCCCTTCCCCACCCTATGATCCACTTCCGCTTCCATGGTTCCATCCGCTGCCAGATCCACTCCCAGATATCTAAAACACTTTACTTCCTCCAGTTTTTCTCCATTTAAACTTACCTCCCAATATATATATATATATATATATATATATATATATATATATATATATATATATATATATATATATATATATATATATATATATATATATATATATATATATATATATATATATATATATATATGTATATATATATATATATATATATATATATATATATATATATATATATATATATATATATATATATATATATATATATATATATATATATATATATATATATATATATATATATATATATATATATATATATATATATATTCCTATGAGTCCACGGGGAAAATGCAACATGATAAGTTCCCAAGTGCACTTTCACGTAATAATCACATCATCAGGGGGGGGGGGGAAACAAGATATAAATATAAGTCAGCTGATACACATCGATGTATATCAACTGACTTATATTTCTCTCTTGTGTCTCCCCTGATGATGTGATTATTACACGAAAGTGCACTTGGGAACTTATCGTGTCTCATTCTCCCCGTGGCCTCATAGGAATATCTTGATCACGCGCAAAATTGTGATCCCTCAACCCCGGTATACCACATCGTTCCAGTTCACTCTATTCCTTGCACGCTTTTTATCCTCCTGCATGTTCAGAACCTAATCGCTCAAAATCTTTTTCACTCCATCCCTCCACCACCAATTTGGTCTCCCACTTCTCGTTCCTTCCACCTCTGACACATATATCTTCTTTGTTAATCTTTCCTCACTCATTCTCTCCGTGTGACCAAACCATTTCAAAACACCTTCTTCTGCTCTCTCAACCACACTCTTTTTTATTACCACTCACCTCTCTTGCCCTTTCATATCTTACTCGATCAAACCACCTCACACCACATATTATCCTCAAACATCTCATTTCCAACACATCCACCCTCCTCCGCACAACTCTATCTATAGCTCACGCCTCGCAACCATATAACATTGTTGGAACAACTTTAACTTTAACCGTACCCATTTTTGTTTTCCGAGATTATGTTCTCGCCTTCCACACATTTTTCAACGCTCCCAGAACTTTCGCCCTCCTCCACCCTGTGACTCACTTCCGCATCCATGGTTACATTCGCTGCCAAATCCACTCCAAGATATCTAAAACACTTCACTTCCTCCAATTTTTCTCCATTCAACCTTACCTCCTAATTGACTTGTCCCTTAACTCTATTGTACCTAATAACCTTGCTCTTATTCACATTTACCCTCAGCTTTCTTCTTTCACACACCTTACCAAATTCAGTCACCAGCTTCTGCAGTTTCTCACCCGACTCAGCCACCAGTGCTGTATCAACAGCGAACAACACTGACTCACTTTACAAGCCCTCTCATCCACAACAGACTGCATACTTGCCACTCTCTCCAAAACTCTTGCATTCACCTCCCTAACAACCCCATCCATAAGCAAATTAAACAACCGTAGAGACATCACGCACCACTGCCGCAAACCGACATTCACTAAGAACCAATCACTTTCCACTCTTCCTACTCGTACAAATGCCTTACATCCTCGATAAAAACTTTTCACTGCTTCTAACGACTTGCCTCCCACACCATATATTTTTAATACCTTCCACAGAGCATCTGTATCAACTTTATCATATGCCTTCTCCTGATCCACATATGCTACTTACAAATCAATTTGCTTTTCTAAGTATTTCTCACATAAATTCTTCAAAGCAAACACCTAATCCACACATTCTCTACCACTTCTGAAACCACACTGCTCTTCCCCAATCTCATGTTCTGAATCTGCTTTCACCCTTTCAATCAATACCCATCCGATATAATTTCCCAGGAATACTCAACAAACTTATACCTCTGTAATTTCAGAACTCACCTTTATCCCCTTTGGCTTTGTACAATGGCACTATCCATACATTCCGCCAGTCCTCAGGCACCTCATCATGAGTTAAACACACATTAAATATCCTTACCAACCAGTCAACAACACAGTTACCCCCTTTTTTGATAGATTCCACTACAATACCATCCAAACCATCCAGTTGATGACCTTTAAGAATATTTGTGTGATGTCTTGGATGATATTCACTTACCTTTTTCAAAGCCTGTTTTCGTTGAACTAATAAAATTGTGTATACAAAACTGTATTTCAATTGAATAGAGATTATTATGCTGAAAAATTTGTTATGGCAATGGGTAACCCTCTTTCATCTGTACTAAGTAATCTTTATGTAGAATTTTTTGAAAGAAAATCAGTAAAGGATATCTTACCTTCTAATGCAATATGGTTTAGGTATGTAGATGATGTTCTTTGTGTTTGGTCAACAAGGGAAAATTTACAAATAGTTCTCCCCTTACTTAACAATTTACTACCTTCCATCAAATTTACTGTAGAAAATGAAAATAATGGTATGTTACTATTTTTATATTGCATGATCCATAGGCAAGGAAACAAGATTAAGTTTATCATATACAGAAAACCTACCAATGTATGCTCATATATCCATTATTACTCATCTCAACATGACAGAGTCAAATTGTCAGCATTTCAATCTATATTCCCTAGGGCATTACGTATTTGCAGTCCAAAGCATATTCATGATGAAATTGAGAAGATATATTCAATTGGATCTAACTTAAAGTACCTTAAAAATTTCATCGATAAATCCCTTAAGTTAGCAAAGATATTATTCAATAGAGTTGAGCCCAAACCTCCCATTCACACCAAGAATCTTTTAGTTCTTCCTTTTAAGAATGATTTTACTTTACTTCCCATGTTGCTGAAATCCTTCAAGTAAATGTTGCCTTCAGCAACAATAATATTATAAAGAATATCTTAGTCAGGAATTCACCTGGAAATTCTCCTTAGTGCATCTATAAAGTGCCACGTAGAAATTGTCACAAGTTTTATGTTGGGCAGACTGTTAAGGATCTTTCTGTTAGACTTAAGCAACATATAGTATAAGAACGGGACAAGAATCAAATGCTTTGTTTAATCGCGTTAAAAACTATGATCATTGTATTGACTGGAGTAATACCGTATCAATTATCACCACAAGAAATATCATTGAATCTTCTATCATTGAATACACAAAGAATTATAATTTTGATATTAATGATGGTCTATACAAATTAGATAACTTTATTGTTAGAAAAATTTGTGAAATGATGTTTATGATACGCCCGTTGTCTGTCTTGCACAATCGCATGTTTACCACATGGCGTCCTAGCCACGTCTCTTCGTTGCATATCAACTGTCTGTTATATTTCTCTCTTGTGTCTCCCCTGATGATGTGATTATTACACGAAAGTGCACTTTGGAACTTATCGTGTTTCATTTTCCCCATGGACTAATGGGAATATACGTGATCACGCGCAAAATTGTGATCTTTTCCAATATATACAAATATATATATATATATATATATCTTTTCTTTTCTTTTATACTATTCGCCATTTCCCGCATTAGCGAGGTAGCGTCAAGAACAGAGGACTGGGCCTTTGAGAGAATATCCTCACGTGGCCCCTTCTCTGTTCCTTCTTTTGGAAAATTAAAAAAAAATGAGAGGGGAGGATTTCCAGCCCCCCGCTCCCATATATATATATATATATATATATATATATATATATATATATATATATATATATATATATATATATATATATATATATAGAGAGAGAGAGAGAGAGAGAGAGAGAGAGAGAGAGAGAGAGAGAGAGAGAATCTGTGAAAGAATGTGGCCTTTGTCTTTTCTTAGCGTTACCTCTCGCATATGCGGGGGTAGGGGGTTGTTATTTCATGTGTGGCGGGGTGGCGACGGAATGAATAAGGGCAGACAGTATGAATTATGTACGTGTGTATATATGTATATGTCTGTGTGTATATATATATATATATGTATACATTGAGATGTATAGGTATGTATATGTGCTGTGTGTGGACGTGTGTGTATATACATGTGTATGTTGGTTGGTTGGGCCATTCTTTCGTCTGCTTCCTTGCGCTACCTCGCTAACGCTGGAGACAGCGACAAAGTATAATGAATAAGTAGTATATATATATATATATATATATATATATATATATATATATATATATATATATATATATATATATATATATATATATATATATATATATATATATATGCCCTACATTAAATGGAATGAGAGTAAACAAGGTGACAGAATTCGATAGGTTTTTTCCTGTGAACAAGACGCTGAAGCTCGTAACTAGTCTTTTCGATAAATCCTTTACTACAGAGAAAGTCCAGCAAGATAGGAAGCCTTCAGTGGAACATTGACATTTGACAAAGGTTGTAAGTTGTCTCCTTCAGATACCATCGTCTAGTTAGTTTGACGTTCGGTGATAAGTTAAACGCTTGGAAACTGCCGGTTAAGACCACATGGTAAATCATTTATAAGATCGCCACTTCCAATGAACGATTCGCATCATGGTCTTCGACTTAATGGTTAATTTCTTTATTCTTTAATGGTATAGTCCAGTGCTTATGAAGGAGTGGAGCGCCTGACCCAGAGAGGTGCAGCGAGCTTTAAGAGTGGGGTGAAGGGGTACACCGTATCTACCCTACGGGTGGGGGTTGATTTAATAGGGGCTTTGCCTCCCGAACGGTCATAGATTTTGGCAAGCTGAAGGAAAAAATAGATACAATGATTTCTTATCTTTTAACAACGATGAATTATTGCAAATAACATGAAACAAGAGATTCGAATATGCACCCTTCTCATCTCCCCTAAGTGGCCATTTGATATGTTTCATTATCCATGTGCATATTACAGATTTCAATCAGTGATAATGTGTGGGGCGTAAATCAACTCATTCCTGAAAATGAGAAGGGAAAGTGTGGTATGGTTGCTATTATGAACATGAAATGGTGAAAGTCATTTGCCAATCTTTTCTCCAATAATCATTGATAATGTTCCTTAGTAAAGACTACATGCAAAAGTTCAGTCATACGGTACAGATGCTGTTTTATTTCTGTGACTAAACACTGATTAACTGACCACAAACAATGACTAGTGATTGATGGCCCAGCTTGTGCATTGTCAGATGTGATAAGCATGACTTCATTTATATAAGTCTTGGGAACAATCTCCTTCCTTGATGTCTATGGTATAGAAAGCTACTGTGTATAGTAAACTGCGCTAAGATATGTAGCTGCACTGTGATATACTGAAATTCGCAGATACATTAAGCTGGTTGTAAAGGCCTTACAGATATCAAATGTTCACAGCAGCAAGTTAAATACAATGATAAACTGGGCTTACAAGTGGGAAAGGAATTTTTGATATCAATATCTGCAAAGTTCTGTACATGGGCTGTAACATTGAAACGGCAAGTTACAGTATGAACTCAGTTAAGGTAAATAACATAAATGAGAAATATGACTCAAACTGTATTTAAGCTGCGATGACCTAACGCCATGTAAGCAGTGAGTAAAAGCAGGAAAAAGGGGCGAACAAAATATTTCAACTTCGTATACAGAGCATTCGATATCAAGACTGTAAAGATAATCCTCACTCTTTACAGTTCCCTGGTGAGTTACCTTTTTGAAAAATGCATTTCATTCTTTAATGAAAAATACATAAACAGCGAGAGGGAGTCCGGTGGTGAACTACCTGGATTACTTCAGAAGAGAGAAATCCTGTGAAAATCTTCATGACCACTGAAGACAACCGTCAAGTACCACAACATTTACCTACAGCAACCTAACTGCTTAAGGAATTTGATATCAACATTTCATTTACGAACAGTACTACAGTGAGAAATTTATTCATGAAAAATAAACTCCCCTGAAGATTCAGATGGTTGCGTTTACCAGATTCCACCATATAAAGTGTGCATCATTAAAGTTAACATGGGACGAATTGGAGCAGAACTGACTTTAAGAATTATGCGACATCAATATTGTGTTCTTTTTGAACAAGAATCAAGTGCTCTATTCCTGCACATGCGAGACTTCGGCCACCTTATTGACCGGTACAACGCTCAGAAAAGTGTACTATGCCATTCAATTGTAGTTAGAAATATCATAAATCTAGCTTAAACACAGCTTTCATGGCCATCTAAACATCAGTTTAAACATGTATAAATTGAATGGTTTCCGAATCCAAATAATGATCAACATGTATAACGTTATGAGCTACTTCATGACCTGCTTCTTGCCTATGGTCACCTAACGCTTGTCACTGAAACTAAGTTGCTGTCAAGAATGTTTGACTTCGACTCTATTTGTTATGGGCATGTTGACGAAGTTTTACGTTTATGGCAAAAGGAAAATTACATTAATGAATTCTTAAATGATTTCAACAATTTGGTGTCCAGCATAAAACTTAAGGTGGCAAAAATATTTCTTACGCTACCCGTTCTAGATTTTCTAATCGTAAAAACTTATAATGGGCTTAAATACAAGATTTGTAGGAAGCGTACTCACACCAATAGCTATGCTAACTACTTCTCTGACCATATTAACTCCGTCAAGATGTCGGTTTTCTCTGGAATGTTTTTGAGAGGTTTGAGGCTTTGTGATCCTGGATACTTGGAAAGATAATTTCAGCACATTGAAGCAATTACTGAGGAACTCTGTTATCCTCCAAGTTTTATTGAACAGTGTTTGGTTTCGGCTAAAACATTCTATAACACAGGTTTTTAGGGTCGACAGCAATTTCAAGAACATGTTGATACTCCTTATCAGAGATTTGTTACCTTTGGAAAAATGATCAAGCTCTTAAAATCAATGTAGTTTTTAAATATAATTCACCCACTAGAGATAAGTTGATCAGGGACAGTCCAAGCTTTGACAAAGGTGGATGTGTGTAACAAGTTCCTTGCCATAGATATGATAAAATTTATATGATAAAGTTTATGTAGGACAGACAGTCAAATTGAAAAATGAGGATGCCTTAACATATATATTCCATTCAGAAAGGTTATGAATCTAGAGCTTTGTTTTTATATAGAGACAATGACCATTGTATTGACTAGAAACATAACAGTAGCGCTTATAATTCAAATCATCAAACAGAAAGGCTACTGGTAGTCATATATTATAAACCAATGCAATTCAATTAATGTGAATGATGGCATGTATGATATAGATAATGTCATGTTAGATCAGCTGTCTAAAAGTAATAAGATTAGAATGGCAGTTGACAAATGTAAACACTAAAGCTTTTAATGTGTCTATGATTATCTTCTGATTTCGTCCCACACCATTTATTATCAATACCTTCCAGAAATCATCTCTATCAACCCTGTCATATGCCCTCTTCAGATCCATAAATGCCACATATAAATCCATATGTTCCTCTTGGAATTTCTCACAAAAATTCTTATAGTAAAAACTAGATCCACACATCCTCTACCACTTCTGAAACCACGCTTCTCCTCCCCAGTCTGATGCACTGTGTATGCTTTTATCCTCTCAATCGATACCCTTCCATACATCTTGCTAGTTATACTCAACAAACATATACCTCTGTAGTTGGAACACTCATCTTCATCCCTCTTGTCTTTATGCACTGGCACTATATACGCATTGCGCCAATCCTCAAGCACTTCACCATGATCCATACATTCATCGAAAATCCTAACTAACCAATCAACAACACAGTCACCCCCTTTCTTGATAAATTCAACTTATTAAATTCATCCACTTTAGTCGCTTTGCCCTATTTCATCTTACTTAAGGCTTTCACAACCTCTTATCTCTTCACCAAACTACTCTCTTTGACTCTCCATAAAGCCCTACATCTGCTATTCTATCACCAAACACATTCAACAATCCTTCAAAATACTCACTCGATCTCCTCACTTCATCACTACCTGTTTTCACTTCTTCTTTTGCCCCCTTCACTGATGCTCCTATTCGTTTTCTTGTCTTTCGCATAATATATACCTTCTTAAAAACATCTTATTCTTTATGAACTTCATTGATGCCCGTTCACCCCAACTCTCATTTGCACTCTTTTTCCACCCCAGCACCGTCCTCTTGACCTCCTCCCACTTTCTCTTGCACATCCCCTAATATTTTGCACTACTTCTCTATAGGTACCGCCCAAACGACTCTCTTTTCTCTTTCACTGACAACTTTACTTCTGCCCATTCTAATCTGCCCATCTCCCACCTTCCTTATGCCACATGTATCTCTTGCACATGGCATCAGTGCTTCCCTAAATAACTTCCATTCCTCACTCACTCCATATACTTCACTTACGCTCACCTTTTGTCATTTTACACTCAGTCTCTCCTTGTATATCTTCACACACACACACACACACACACACACACACACACACACACACACACACACACACACACACACACACACACACACATACACACACCTACACTTCCACCTCAAATTTGATCTCTCACTTCTCGTTCCCTCCATCTCTGAAACTTATATCCTCTTTGTCAATCTTTCCTCACTCACTCTCTCCATGTGACCAAACCATTTCAATACACCCTCTTCTGCTCTCTGAACCACACTTTACTTATCACCACATATCTCTCTTACCCTTTGATTACTTAATCGGTCAAAGCACCTCACACCATATATTGCTTTCAAACATCTCATCCTCAAACATCTCATTTCCAACACATCCACCCTCCTCCGCACAACCCTATCTATAGCCCATGCCTCGCAACCATATAACATTTTTGGAGCCACTATTCCTTCAAACATACCCATCTTTGCTCTCCGAGATAACGTTCTTGCCTTCCACACATTCTTCAACGCTCCCAGAACCCTCGCCCCTTCCCCACCCTGTGACTCACTTCCGTTTCCACACACACACACACACACATCCGCTGCTAAATCCACTCCCAGGTATCTAAAACACTTCACTTCCTCCAGTTTTTCTCCATTCAAACTTACCTCCCAATTGACTTGTCCCTCAACCCTACTGTACCTAATAACCTTGCTCTTATTCACATTTACTCTCAGCTTTCTTCTTTCACACACTTTACCAAACTCAGTCACCAGCTCCTGCAGTTTCTCAGCCGAATCAGCTACCAGCGCTGTATCATCAGCGAACAATAACTGACTCACTTCCCAAGCCCCTCTCATCCACAACAGAGTGCACACTTGCTCCTCTCCCCAGAGCCCTTGCATTCACCTCCCTAACAACCCCATCCATAAACAAACAACCATGGAGACATCATGCACCCCTGCCGCAAACGTACACATGCTTTACATCCTCGATAAAAAACTTTTCACTGCTTAAGCAACTTACCTCCCTCACCATCTACTCTTGATACCTTCCACAGAGCATCTTTATCAACCCTATCATATGCCTTCTCCAGATCCATAAATGCTCCATACAAATTCATCTGTTTTTCTAAGTATTTCTCACATACATTCTTCAAACCAAATACCTGATCCACACATCCTCTACCTCCTCTGAAACCACACTGCTATTCCCCAATCTGATGCTCCGTGCATGCCTTGACCTTTTCAATCAATACCCTCCCATATAATTTCCCAGAAATTCTCAACAACTTATACCTTTGAACACTCACCTTTATCCCCTTTGCCTTTGTACAATGGCACTATGCATGCATTCCGCCAATCCTCAGGCACTTCACCATGAGTCATACATACATTAAATAACTTTACCAACCAGTCAACAACACGGTCACCACCTTTTTTGATAAATTCAACTGCAATACTATTCAAGCCCGCCGCCTTCCTTCCCGGCTTTCATCTTCCGCAAAGCTTTTACTACCTCTTCTCTGTCTGCCAAACCATTCTCCGTGACCCTCCCACTTTGCACACCACCTCGACTAAAACACCCCATATCTGCCACTCTATCATCAAACACATTTAACAAACCTTCAAAATACTCATTCCATCTTCTTCTCACCTCAACACTACTTGCTGTTACCTCCCCATTAGCCCCTTCCCTGATGTTCCCATTTGTTCTCTTTTCTTACGCACTTTATTTACCTCCTTCCAAAACAACTTTTTATTCTCCCTAAAATTTTATGATACTCTCTCTCCCCAACTCTCATTTGCCCTCTTTTCACCTCTTGCACCTTTCTCTTGACCTCCTGCCTCTTTCTTTTATACATCTCCCAATTTGCACTATTTCCCTGCAAAAATCGCCCAAATGCTTCTCTCTTCTCTTTCACTTACAATCTTACTTCTTCATCCCACCACTCACTACCC
Organism: Panulirus ornatus; assembly: GCF_036320965.1. Taxonomy (NCBI): domain Eukaryota; kingdom Metazoa; phylum Arthropoda; class Malacostraca; order Decapoda; family Palinuridae; genus Panulirus; species Panulirus ornatus. The sequence goes on along the minus strand of NC_092227.1, from coordinate 36,651,540 downwards.
TTTCTAATCTGCCCACCTCCCAACTTTCTCATGCCACAGGCATCTTTTGCGCAAGCCATCACTGTTTCCCTACAATACATCCCATTCCTCCCCCACTCCCCTTACTTCATTTGCTCATATATATTCCTATAAGCCCACTATTTGTACATTAGATTTATTGAGAATGTGGACACATTCGAGAAAATTCTTTCCATGAGAACTTTCTCGAATCCGTTCATATTCTCAAAAGACTTAATGTACAAGTAGTATTCAAATATGACAACGCCATCTAGAAAGCCCTCATCAAAAATATCCCATCAAATATCACAGGTGTTGTATATAAAGTTCCATGTAAAGACTGTAACCAATTTTGTATTGTACATTCGGAGAAAGATTTGTATGCTAGGATCTCACAAAATAAGTATAATGTTCGGATAACTCAACAGAGCAACAGCTTATTTCAACATAAAGCTGCCTTTGATCACCATATCAACTTGGAAGGCGCTAAAACCTTAGCTATATCAAGTTGCTTCAGTGAAAGAAATGTAATTG